>NC_060271.1:1413374-1511054 GCF_021613505.1 Equus quagga
CTCTCAGGTGTATTCATCTCCTGTTTACACTCTGTTCACTAGGTCTGGGTTACTGTCACCTCTCTGGTATTTGTGTAATCACTCCCTCTTCACTGCTCCTTTCTTTTAAGCCCCCTTCTGTTCTTTCCTGAAGTTGGAGTAGTCTTTCTCACATCCAGTTCTGATCATGTTATTCCCTTCAATCCCCACATGGCTTTATTGCAAAATCATCGTTCTTTAACTTCTAGAGATCTGTGTGTTCAATGCCCCACCTACCTCGTTCATTCAATCATTCAGCAAATGTTAGATGGAGCACCTTTTATATACCAAGCCCTGGGTAGATAGCAGTTATCAGAACTGAGTGCTTGCTGTCATAGAACTAACATTCTTAGTGGATGAGACAGACAGTAACATATATATGCCAGATGGAGATAAGTGGAAAAAGATAAAAGAAGGTGGATGGCTTGTCAGCTTTTTCTCGTGTGCACCAGGAAAGGTCTGGAAAATGTTAACGTCTGAAACTACAGGACCTCAGAGGTCAATGTGGATCTAGTGGAGGGACTGGATTTGAAAAGGTGGGAAGCAACAGAATTGGCAACAAATTGGGTGTGCATTGTAAGGCAGTAAGGGCAGACTCAGATTTCTGACTTGGGCGACCAGAGGGATGGAGATGCCATTGGCTGAGATAGAGAACAATGGAAGTGTAGCAGATTCGCTAGGTGAGGTGAGCTAAGGCTTAAACATGTTGATGTGTAGTACTTATGGAGGTTCGGGTAGGTGTCCGGATGCATATGCCAGAGGTATGGATGTTGCTAGTCTTTGTGCCAGAGGTATGGATGTTGCTAGTCTTTGTTGAGGAATACTAGGTAAGAAGATGGCTGCAGTAAACTTGAAGTGATGCTAGTCCCACTTCCTGCACCCTTAGCAGACTAGTTAGTTAAGCACAGGCTTCCTTCTGCTGATAAAGTCTCAGAACCCTTTTTTTTTTCCTTTTAGATTAGCACCTGAGTAAACAACTGTTGCCAGTCTTTTTTTTTTTGCTTTTTCTCCCCAAATCTCCCCAGTACATAGTTGTGTATATTTTTAGTTGTGGGTCCCTCTAGTGTGGCATGTGGGATGCTGCAGCATGGCCTGATTAGTGGTGCCAGGTCTGCACCCAGGCTCCGAACCGGTGAAACCCTGGGCCACTGAGGCGGAGCGCGCGAACTTAACCACTCGGCCATGAGGCCGCCCGAGAACCCTTTGTTTAGCATTCCTGGTAGTCTCTGCCCAAGCAGAGTTGGCCCTTAAGTTCAAACCTTTTTGCCATCAACAGTTGAGGGAAATTACTGCTTTTAGTTCTTTGTGGACAGGCTGTTAGTCCCGCAATTTATTAGAACCACTGTAGCACTAATTGGAGATTTAAGAGTATAAACCTGTAGATAGGTTTTTGTAGTCTAATAGGTACAAAATTCCTACTGCTAGACTGGGTCTGGGAAAAGTCAGTAACTTAACTACGAAACTTGATAACTTTAAGGCATACAAAAGCAAACATTACATTTAATTATATCGTAGATTGGGCCTCCCCAAACTTAACTATTCAGTATTTTTTCTTAAAGTGAACAGTATGACTTTAGAGAGTTCTTATTAGTTCAATGAAAGGAGTGGGTAAATTAACAAAGTTTAAACTACCATGGACATAGAAAAGCCCCCAAATAACTTGTTAATTTTTTTTATTATATGAGTTGTTGTTGCAACAGTGCGTTTTCTTATATCTTCGCTTACTGCCCTTCAAGTATTTCCTATTTTGGTTCTTCCATCTATTCTTATTTTTTCTTCATTTTGAGGGTGGTGCTGTTGATAGTGTCTTTTATACTTTAACTAAAAAAAAATAATAGTGAAGTTGAATTCCTGTATGTACGTGGATACTCATCAAAAGACATTTGCAGTGTTGGTTCATAGCCACAGAGCATGTTGGGGTTACTGCTTTGGGGTATTTTTTTCCTCATGAAACAGAAGAAATGAACAGACGTGATGTGTAGCAGTTGAAATAGGGTGGCTTAAAGCCTCTCTGAATTTCACAGACCAAAGAGGTAAAGCAGGCGTTTCTGCAGTGTTAAATCTGTCACGGGGAGAAGGGAACTGGATATTTGCTTAACATCTACCACCTGCCAGTCACTGTGCTGTGTGAATTATATCCCTTAACTGGTATAATATCACTTTTGTACCCATTTTCTTTATTACAGAAGTGATGAAAATACAGCATCTGCTTTACAACAAGATTACTACCTTGATTCATCGTGGAGAACTCAGAATGGTTTTATTGTAAGTATTTTATGAAAATATCAGGTGCATTAAGCTATTACTAATTGCCCTACTTTTTTACTTGGTGCTAGTTCTCAGCAGTCGCAGAAGTAATATATTAAAATATTTTTCTTACTTTAAAAATAGAAGAAACTTATTCTTATTTCTTTTGACTTTGAAAAATGGCCTTTTGGGAAACAACTTTGGAGCCAGCTAGATTTAGGTACAAATCCTTACTCTACCACTTATAAATTTATGAGCCTCGGTTTCCTCATCTAAAAAGTGAGGATCATTGCAGGGTTCATGTCTTCATTTAGGAGTTATTTGCTGAGTACTTACTGTGTGCCAGACATTGGGCAAGGCTTGGGGGATGCAGCTATAATCAAGACAGACATGGTCCTGCTCTCAAGGAGCTTATATTCTAAAGGGGAGTCAGGTGATAAACAAGTAGACAAACTAATTATAGATCATGAAGAACATGAGCAAGATGCTAACTGAGTAACAGGTTGGGGAACCTGCTATAGATAAAGTTGTCAGTGAAGGAAACTGAGGAAGTGACATTTAAGTTGAAAAGTAATAGACAGTGAGGAGTAGATTTGTGAAGAGCTGAGGAAAAGCATTCTAGACAGAAGGACTAGCAGCACAAAGGCTCTGGTTGAAAGCCACTGTCTAAAACAGTGGGACAAGGGGAAGTGAGCTATGACAAGGGTGGAGAGGCAGAGGATAGCTCTGTCATACTTGTAGGACGCAAAGAGACCAGTTGGGAAACATTTGTCATAATCTAGGCAAGATTTCATGATGACTTGGCTTGAGGTTGTGGCGGAAGTGGACAGATGTAAATTATAGTTTAGAGGCAGAACTGCTTGGTAGGTTGGCTGTGGGCATTGAGCAAAAAGGACAGAATCCAGGACGATTCCTGGGTTTCTAGCGGGAATAACTTGAGGACTAGAGGTGCTATTTATAGAGTTGGGAAGACAGGGCAAGGATCAAGTGAGGGTATGTGATGTCAAGTTCTGTTTTGAATATGTTAAGTTTGAGAAGCCTACTAGATATCCAAGGGAAAGTTTTGAATGGGCAGTTGCATGTAACAGTCTAGACAGAGCTTGGAGAAGAGACCTGAGCTGAAAATGTTTGAGTTGTGAGAGTTGCAGCTGAGTATGATCATTTAAGGAGAGATTGTGGCTTATGGGAAAAAAGAGCAATGTGTTGAGTTTTGGAAATTGGCAAAATGCCTGACACCTAAATTGTTCCTCATATGTGACAGCCTTAGTTACTTTATAATGGGTAGGAGCCTGAGCCTTGGAATCCAACAGACTTGTGTGTCAGATCTCTGCTCTTCTACTTGAAATGCTAGCAGTGCTGTGGATGCATCAAAAGTATTGATGCTCACCTGCTAGTGTTATTGTGGGAATCAAAGATATGTCTGTGTGCTCAGTAAGTGGTGGCTTTATCATTTGTAATCATTGTATCATTTTATGTTTTTATTTAACAAAACATAGAAGCTAATTTCAAAAAGTAGTAAATAAAAAAGAAAAATATATTCTTCTCTTTTTTAATAGCCTTGGACTCTGGATAGCACCATCAGTGAAGAAAACAGAGCTGTCATTGAGAAAATGTTGTTGGAAGAAGAGTATCCTTTAATGATTATGAGGAAAGTAAGATTTCAGTGTTAAAAATCTGTAAGTGCAAAACTTACAAAAGACACCACTGTTGATTACTAGATGGATTTTATTTGGCCCCAGATAGCTTTTATATGGTATGTTGCCTGCCTATGCAGAAAGGAGCCTTTTATTCCTATGGTTCTATTTTATCACTGAGGCCGAGATCTAACTCAGTATTTTTGAGTTTCTGTTGTCAACCAACTCTTTATACTGTCTGAATATTGAGTAGAAATTATAGAATGTTCTAAATCAGCTGGAACCTTTAGTCCAAGCCTCCATTTTCAGTTATATAAGCTGAACCCCAGAGACATTAATTTGTCCAAGGACACAGAATTACAATATGAAAAAGTTCTTCTCTCTTCTTACTCTACCAATTTATAGGTGTTATGTGGGAGGAATCTAAGTAAAAAGGCGCAAAACAAATACCATAGGATGAAAATTTCCCCCCCAGGAATTGTATATCCTTACCCACAGTTCAGCCACTGACTTCTTGTCCTTGTTTCTTTTATCTATTTGTGATGTTGGCAACTTAACTTCTTTGGGACTCAGTTTTCTTATATGTCAAATGAAAGGATTGAACAAAATGATTTCTGATTTTATGATTTATAAAGATTATTAATAGTCTAATAAGTAGTGGTTTATTTTTAACTCTCTCATTTGTATTTCATGGATTTCTACTTCCTTTTTAAGCCAGAATTTCTCTGTTCCCTTTATTTCCAATTAGTGCTATGTTGATTTCAGAGTGTCTGTCTACCTTTAATTATCATAGGTTAACTCCTTTTAGGCTTTCTTATTCTCTATCGCCAAACATTGCAGTTATAGCCGAGATCATTGCTTTTCAGTAGAAAAATAGTGTGAGTTACATATATCATTTAAAATTTTCTAGTAGCCAGAGTAAGAGCAGGTGAAATTAATTTGAATATATTTTATTTAACCCAATGTATTTAAAATATTGTTATTTCAGCATTTAATCGATGTGAAAACATTATTGAGACATTTTGCATTCTTTGTTTCATACTCTTGGAAATCCATTGTGTATTTCATACTTATAGTACATCTCAGTTTGTGCTAGCCACATTTCAAGTAGTCAACAGCTATACGTGTGGCTGTTGGCTAATGTATTGAATAGTGCAATTGTAGATTCATGAATACTTCAGCAGTCACTGGTTCACTTCCAGATTTGGAAACGGAACCAGATTTGGAAACGGAAAAGTTGAGAGTAAAAGCTATGTGAGATCTTGAAGGATGGGGGTCATGTTTAGTTGTATCTTTGTCCTTAGCACTTGGTATGTAGCGTAGTGCCTCCCATACACACTGTACAGTGAGTATCGATTAAGTGAAGAGTGTGTGAGACTAACCTAGGAGTATCGCAGTCAGCTCGTTGTGAGAAGTTTGAGAGGGAGGCTCCCTGGTAGCTTCGACCTAAGTGTGTGCTATGTTTATTAGGGTGGAGAACAACCCTGACCTCTTCTCTTACGTTTAGAAATATGAAAGAAATACTCCTAGATTACCCTGGACAACCAATCAAATTCATCTATTACATTCTCCATATATTTTAGGAAAAAAGGTTTCAAGAAAACATTGAGGACGTTTCTTCTCTTAGCCACTTCTAATAGGGAAGCTAAGAGGAACTAGCATTTATGCAGCACACATTTGATGCAGGCACTGTGTTTGTGCGATTCCACAAGAAGTAGCTAATCCGTACGACAACCCTGTGAGGTATGAGCGTTTTATCAGAATCTTTCTAGACCTGGGCAGCATTTTCAGAGGGACTGGTTTAGCCGGGATTCAAATGTGACTGTCAAGAGTGTGCGAGGGCCTGCTTTATAGTAAAGTCGCATAAAAATTACATGACTTTATTATTGTTTTAAAAGTTTCTTTAATAATTACACAGGTATTATTTGTCTAAAAAATCACTTCCAGAAAAATTCTGTCTTGATCAAAAGGAAGATCATAAAAAATATATGAAAAGGTAAAATCTATTTATAATACTTTTGAAAGTCTGGACTGTATTTTTAAAAGATTCTTCACAAGCTTCCTTATTTTCTTTTTTCATGTGGTGCAGTGTGCAGAAAACAGCAAAAATCATGTATGTACTTATGTTTTATATTTTAAAACCTTTCTGATAAGTTAAAAATTATGGGAGAATTAAAAAATTATTGTTGGCCTGTGAAAAAGCCCTTTTGACCTTGGCTTATGCAAAAATATGAAATCGAAAATTTTTTTGTACAGATTTTGGAATGCCCCAAGATAATTTTATGATGTTACTTATTTGCCAGAATTTCTTTTATGGCCCTGCATAGGTAATTTCGTTAGATTATAGAAAAGACGGTTTCCTAGGGATTTGGGGGGAAATTTTTTAAAGCTGCTATCTATTAGGAATTGACCCGATTTCTCTTGCTCTGTCAGTTAATTTTCAGGCATTTCAAACAAAAATTTAATGTGAATTTGTGGCTTTTAAAAATTATCTGGAGAAATTAAATATTAACTATTTTATAAATATTCTTTCCCTATAACTGAAGAAAATTTGCTGTTATTTGGTGTTTGTAAACTTGCCTAACCTTAAGGGTTAGGTCTCTTAAAGGGCACACTTACAGATGTGCACTTGCCAGGAGCTTGAGTGCCGAGCAGACCTTGGCCTTTGCATTTTGCTGAATAAACAACAGCAACAAAAAATGAAGTGAATGAAAAGATTGATGGTTTGTTTGAATTAAATTAGTGAGCTTCATCACTATTTTTTAATTTCTTAAGGTACTGCATTTCAAAAGCAATAAACATAATGCCATAGTTTTTTCACTTCTTTTCTGGCTTGATATTTACATAGATTTACATGGAAGAATGAAAGAGAGAGAATATTTCTGGAGCCTGTGTAAGCTCTTCCATACGTTCAGGATTTGGAAACATTAATGTCTACTGCTTTTTGTCCATTTTAAGGAAGCCTGTTTGTCTTTTATCACATTGACTTCCCTTGATGTCTTCTAATGTTGTCTTCACTCAGACCCAAGGGTTGTGTTTGGGGGCTGTTACCCTCCTGAGCTAGAGAAGGCAGGGTGAATCTGTGCCCCAGGTGGAGGCTGCAGCCTTCTTCTTTTTAATTCTTAGACTCACAGTATTGAGTTTTTAGCCCTTGGCTCTCTATAACCTTTAGCTGCATAAGTATGGAATGTTCCATTTCAGAAATTTTTTTTGCAATTCCTTTTTTTCCCCTCAGGGTACACTCTCCTACAAAACCAGCCAGTTACTCAGTAAAGTGGACGATAGAAGAAAAAGAGCTGTTTGAACAAGGGCTGGTAAATAGAGCAATTTTTAATTTATAGTTAAGTAATTCTAGAAGCAAATATTGAATTACAGGGTGAAATTAATTTATAGAAACTGGAAATTTCTTTTCAAATACAGTAATCACACCTATATTTTTTTTGTAGAGTGATAATGTTTGTAGTATACAAGAGAATTCCTTTTAACTCATATCTAAATTACTAAAATATTAAAATAGATTTGGATCAGTATTTTAGATAATTTTCACTGTTTTTTTTTTGTTATTAAAAAAACCCAAGAAATTGAGCTATATCTACATACATGACACCAACTACCTGGATTAAAAGACAAAATTATTCAGTTATCTGATGTTTTTTCTCTTGAAAAAAACTTGTTGGGTAATTAGCTTTCTTTTTTATTCAGATATTTGGCATTGTACTCATGGTCTAAATATTTTAGCAAATTTAATTAAAGACCAGAAACATCTTTTGCATTTCTGTTACATTGAGATTTATTTAAATGTCTACAAGTTACATAATGGAAAATATATGTACGTCAATTTCTAAGTCTAAAAATACTCCTTAATATGAAGAAATCTTTAACGAAATATTCAGGAATTTTTCTTTTTTAACTATCGAGAGTAGATTGTATCTTTCCCTTTAATGTAATTGTTACTTAGTATTGTGCTAATTAATTTTGAAATTGTATATTTACATATATAGAATATTTATGTAGGATTCATGAATGCAAATTGAAATATCATTGTTAATGTTTCTACAGATCATGGAAACAAAATGTGCTTGTATTTTTATAGGTAGTCATCACTGTGACATCTATATATTCTTTGATGTTTTTATGTGAATACATAAACTATCTTGAGGGTTTTATCTCTTTCTGAGGTTTTTCTTCAGTACTGTCGATGTTTCTTATATTGATATTTAGTCTGTTGCATGATTGTCATTTATATAGTCTGACTTTAATGAACCAATCATTGATTTAAGATTGCTGACAGTTTTGGTGTTTTGCCCCTTAGCAAAGACCGTAGATAGATAGACAGACAGACAGACAGACAGACACAGATGCACAAACAGGTTGTGAATTTTTAGGTAATTATTTTTGGCATTGGCAGGGACTGTGTCTGCATGGTTCAAAATTCAGAAGGTGCCTGAAGTTGTGGGGTGTTAACTCTCCCTCTCACTCCTGTCTCAGCCTTCAGTTCTTTGCCTGATGTGACCATTGTCATCTGTTCTTTGTCTACCCTTCAAGAGAGATTTTGTCCCTATATAAACAAATACGCACTTATTTATATACATACGTAGATATCTACCTATATACATTAACAGATATTTTAAATTTACAATGTTTTCCCACAAAAATGCACATTGCTGTTGGCTGTAGTCTCAGCCTTTTTTTTTTTTTTTTTTTTTTTTAAGAAGACTGGTCCTGAGCTAGCATCCATGCTTATCTTCCTCTACTTTATACGTGGGATGCCTCCCACAGCATGGTGTGCCAAGCGGTGCCATGTTCGCACCCGGGATCCGAACCGGGGAACCCCAGGCCGCCGAAGCGGAATGTACGCACTTAACCGCTGCGCCACCGGGCCAGCCCCAGTCCCAGCCTTCTTAATCTATTAACAGAGTTTGATCATCGACTGAACTCGCTCAGGCTTGAGGGAGGGGAGTTACGTGGTACTGAATGATGAAGGGAGGTTTTTCCTTCCCTTTGTTGAGTATAAGCTGTCCCCTTCTCTGTTTTGAAATTGATGAATTTTTTTTTTGCTTCTCTTGTTAGTGTCCCCTCTCCAATATTTGTAGTGCCCAAGCCCCTACAATCCCAACTGGTCACACTTTATCCAGATCTTTCCTGTCTTCAAAACTGCCCCATGCTACTAAGTTATCGATTTGCCTTATCCCACAATAAAGATAACTAATTCTTCAGTAAGTTGATCTCAGCTAGTTAAGAAAAGTCTTAAATAATGAGTTTATACTTACTAATAATTTTCCCAGAAGTACTTTCAGTTGTAAGAAATTGTCCCTATGTCAGATTTCCTCATGAATACCAGAAATAAGTGTATACGTTAAGCTTTATCATTTGGGCCTGGTCTTTGAAGAGTATTTACTACCGTAGGTCATGACTGCTTGGCCTGTCGATCTGGCCCTGGGATCAGCTTCCCTGAGTTGTGGCTGGGGTTTTTTTTTTTCTCCCATAGTTTTAAGAATTCTAAAAACTTGGAATTGTTGAGCTACTTTAGGAAGTAGAGAGAATCTTATGTTGGAGATATCGTGAAGGAGATTTATGTGTCAAATGATAGACTTGATACCTAAAAATCCTTGTAGCTTTAAAGTTATATTGCATTCTTTTCTGTGCTTTGGAACACAGCAGAGCTCCCACCAGCTCTGTTTCCCACCGCGGCGTCAGTGTTAGCAGGCGCACAGCCTGTGACGGGAGAGGGGGCAGGGAGGCACTGGTTGCAGGTCGCTTCACGTGTGATTCACTCTTGGAAGTCAGTTTTCTGTAAAAGTATCTGCTATGGGATGTAATGGCTATTGTAACAGGTGGAATCTGGGTAAAAAAAAAATTTTTTAATTATTCAATTGATTCTATAAATGGAAAATATAACCTGCCTCCCTTTCAGGCACTTGTTTTTTTAAAAAAAATTTAGATTTGGAACATCATAGTATACAATATGAGTACGTGCTGTTAGGAATACGTAAAAATGATGGATCTTCGTTTAGATAGCTATAAAAAGAAAACCAATTTCTAAATAATTTTGGTCAGTTTTCAGAAGTCCAGATTCCAAAAGAAGAATGTGGGCTTTGATTTTCAGAGTCTTAGCTATGTATGAGGCTTCACTGTGTGTTTTAGGAAAGAAATAAAGATTGGGGGGTTTTTTAGGGTTTCTTTCTTAATGTGACAATTGCTTGGAATATTAGCAAGCAAGTTAATCAAAAGCTATTTCTTTTCCATTCTGATAACATAGGCTAAATTTGGCCGAAGGTGGACCAAAATTGCAAAGGTAGTTGGAAGTCGCACTGTTTTACAAGTGAAGAGTTATGCCAAACAGTACTTTAAAAATAAGGTAAGCAGAATATAAATATTCTAGTTAATAATGATAATATTTAAAATAAATAAATTTAGTAAGCAAAAATAGATCTTTAATTCAGGCATTGAAGTCTTAATATTCAAAGTTTTTATAGTGAAAGTATTTTATACCCATAAAGTACTCTACAAACGTTTATCTTCAAAAATGTCAAAGCATTATCTTCAGTGTTTTGAGTATTGCTATTAAATAGGTATTATGTTATTCCACTTAATTTCATACAGTTAATTAGAAGGACAAAATATTAATTGCTCAGAAACATCCTATAAAGCAAGTAGTATTCCACACAGAAAACCTTAAAGGTCATTGTTTCCTGGAAAATATCTTTTCTTTTTAAATATTTGCATTATAGAAACTTTTAAGAATGATTAGAGTTTAGGGGCCATAAATTCTAACATTATTCTAAGATCTGTTTAATAGCAGTGAAACTTTTACAATTGTTATGAAGAATTGTCTGAAAACTTTAATAAATTGCGGTCTTCAGAAAGATATACTTATGGTCTAGTTTCTTAATCTTTCAAGTAATCTGTCTTATATTCAACCATGTAGTTTCGATATTTAGAATTTTTTAATATGTTCTGCTTGAGTTCTAGGAACATAATGACATAGAATTGGAAGTATCTTAAGTGAAATTGGTGTTTTCTTTTAATGTAAAGAATGAGTTTTACCCTGTACACAAGATTTGTCTAACTTCGTGTCATTTGCGCGTAGGAAGTAAGTAGCGGAATGGCTTCCTCATGCGTCAGTCATCTCTTAGGTCTTCTCACCAAGCAAAAGCAAAAGCGTTTCCAAGGCAGCTCTCCAAGGTTGAGGTATTATGCAACAGAGTAAAGCTTAACTTGGTTATTCCTACTTCCAAGCTTCTTAGACTAGAACATGCAGTACATCTTGGAGTGTCAGTTTTATTCAAAGACTTGGGGCGAAAGGGTACATTTTAATATAAAAAGAGACATTAATATATTGTGAAATATAATGCAAAATTTTATCTGAATTTTTAAGATAAAAACAGAAGACTTTGAATAAATAGCAAGGTTGTTAAAAGCTATTTCAGGCTCTATGTCCAAATGTCCTTCTCCCTCCTGCTCCCCTTTTGTTCTCCACTACACAGGAAGCTAGTTAACCTCCAATACAAGATTCTGGGTTTCTCTTGTGCTGCAGGGTCTGTAAATAATCTCTTGGGGGGCTGTCATCCCTCGGGTATGTCGGTCACCTATAAGATTTTTCAAAAACTCTGTATGTAAAGATTTTATTTAAAATCATATATGCTCATTGACATTCATTTTCCTTTCCTTATTACATTATCAGATATTTATGGCAGATATAGAACATAATTTCATGCCTTAAATTATAAGCTCTATAATATTAGCACTATGTTAACCTGTGAAAAAGTTTTTTTTCTATTGTCTCTGTATTTAAGTGAAAGATGATTTTAATTTACCAAGTAGAGATATGTGAGATAGATTCCTTTAAATAAAGGATTATTTAGCTTTATAAATAATGATCAGAGGCTGGCCTGGTGCCGGAGTGGTTAAGTGCGCACATTCCACTTCAGCGGCCCGGGGTTTGCTGGTTCAGGTCCCAGATGCAGACATGGCACTGCTTGGCAAGCCATGCTGTGGTAGGCGTCCCACATATAAAGTAGAGGAAGATGGGCATGGATGTTATCTCAGAGCCAGTGTTCCTCAGCAAAAAGAGGAGGATTGGCAGCAGATGTTAGCTCAGAGCTAATCTTCCTCAAAAAAAAAAAAAAGAAAAAGATCAGCTGAGGTATCAGACATTCTGAGAAATAAGGCTTTGAAGATATTTTAATATCTTAGAGAAGATCTCTTAGTCTGGTAGTTGTTACTTGTTTCTCTGTGGTTCATCTGAGCCAGATCCCTATTTCAACCTTAATATTGAAAAATTAGTAGTAGTTCTTTATAGGTCATGATTATTTAATTAATGAAGATCACCAGACCATGAATGAGTCAACTATATTTATGGAAATTTTAAATGATTATCTTTTACATTTAAAATGCAGTTGTAAACCCTTTGAAGAAAAGCACAATAAAGATTTAATATACCATTGACATATACTCAGTTTAGTAGCATTGTATTTATCCTATTTTTTTGTGCCAGTGATTAAATTTTAAAATGTTGATATTATGGGGATTTCATCTTGATTTTTAATAAGGTAAAATTAGATGGTCCAGAGAAGGAAACACCAGATCAGAAGAACGGCAGTGATCTTCAGATTAAAAATGAAGATGAAGGCACAGAGGCGTGGACACCATCAGGTTTAAGGGGACGTGCCGATCCCAACTTGAATGCTGTCAAAATTGAAAAGTTATCTGATGATGAGGAAGTAAACATCACAGATGAGGCAGATGAGTTGACTGCTCAAGCTCCCCAAAAGAATCCTAGCAGTGATTTTTTATTAGACATTCCTAATAGTAAACATCATGAAACCAGTCAAGTAGAGGTCATTGCTTCTGACAGCCAGGAAGATCCCATTTCTAAATCTTCTAAGGAATATCTTCAGAATATAAAGCAAGGTGAGATGGAAACACTTTCAAGCTCAGGAATTTCATTTTGGACTGAAAAACAGAGCACAAGTGACAAAAAATCAGTTGAATTAAATGATCAGAAATGTAATAAACTGATGAAGAACTGTGATAAGCATGATGGAAATGGAGTAACAGATGATGCCAGGCACTTGCCTTCTCCAGAGCCTTGTGAGGCTCAGAAAGATTTGAGTGATAATGAAATGCTTTTTCATTCTTCCTGCCAAGTGGAGGAGGAGAGCCATGAGGAAGAAGAGCTGAAGCCACCAGAACAAGAAGTAGAAATAGATAGAGATGTCATTCAAGAAGAAGAAAAGCAAGCAATTCCTGAGTTTTTTGAGGGGCGACAAGCTAAAACACCAGAACGCTATTTGAAAATTAGGAATTACATTTTGGATCAGTGGTAAGGAAGAATTATATTTTAGATGCTATTTTAAGATTTAACGAACTCTAGAGTGTTTTAATTAGCCCTATGCAGAATTTAATATTGTACATTGCTAGTGATCCAGAGAGCTTTAACATGGTAATATACTTCAATAGGTAAGACTTAAAATTTCTCAGAGTGAAACTTTTTGAAAGTTTGGTCAATACTGTCTTCAATAGCTATTTTAACCCATCAGTCTATTCATTAAGAGTGTTTAGTCCTGGGAAAAAAAGGGAATAGATGATCGCCTTAAGAAGCCAGTTCTTAGGACAGTGTTAGGAAGGCGCAGAAAACACTGCTGCACTGGAAGATGGGGAGTGCCTTTCCCAGTCTGTCACGCACTTTGAAGTACAAAGAACGAAAACTTTGGTGACAGAAGGATAGTGTCATTAAATGTACTTGGGTTTCAGAAACCCTTCTAAATAGCTGCCTTAAATGCTTTCAGCTTTGACCTTGTAGCATAATATTTTAATAATTCCTTCATCCAGCTTCATTAGGATACAGGAATTTTCTGATACATGAAGTTTACCCTCCAAATTGTCAGTACCTTTTATTTGAATTATTTTAGTGAAGGATGGGGAACAAACCAAAAAACTTCCCGCCTTATTAGTCTAAGTGCTCTGAAAATAATTTGGATTTTTCATAATAGTTGAATTAAGGCATCATCAAACATTCATAGTTGTTACTGCTTCAGGAGCTACTGAATCGTGTAGGGCCATCTTTACAGAGGGCTTCTGCTATAACCTAGGAAGATTATCAGAGGAAAACAACCGGACTTATTAAAACCTTCATTTTGTACACACAATATTAAGTAATTTGGGTTTTAAAGATAGCCCTATTCTAAAAGAAAGATTTTTGGTCTTGTACTTGACTCGTGGTTATCTTGTAAATGGTTAAGATTGCTAAAAGTAAAACTTGTAGATAAGTGTGGTATCAGAGTAAAGAATATTTACGAGGTGCAATTCCTGACATTTGCCTAGTGCTTTACAGTTTACAGGGAGCTCTTTTGTGTCAGCTGTTTCCTCACAGCAATCCTGTAGAACCGGCGGGTGTTTGAAAGAGCAGTTCTGAGGTTGACCCGCCTTTGATTATGCAGCCAGCTACTGACAGAAGAAAGCCTTCTGTAGATCATTCTTCCCGTTATTTCACATTGCCTAATTCACACTATGAAAAAAGACAAATTAAATTAGCTCTCTATTGGTATCAAATTTGTTTTTGAAAATAAGAGTATGACTGGCCAAAATTGAAGGTCTTCAGAGTCATAACTAACTCAAAAATGTCTGTATAAATCATCAGTGAGTACTTAATGTTACTTTAATCAAATTCTGCTTGTTACTTTGAAGTTTTGATTTTAAATGAGGCAGAATAATTTATATAGGTAGTATAAATTATATGGCAGTAGTTTCCTAATGTCATTTGCCTTAGTTCATGAAACCGGTTGAATGTGGCTGTTTCACTATGGTGACTGAGCAGAACAGTGTGAAAGCAAGAAGAAAGGTTTTGTACAGGAACTCAAATGTGTGCTCTTCAGAAATAGAACAGAGTGATTAGGGACTGGAGGTGGTGTTAAAATAGAAGGAAGAGTTAGAGTTTTAAAAAGAAACAGAGGCCTGCTTGATTTGCTTGTGGCTTAAAGATCTTTTCATAAAAGCACATGGAATTGACTCCCTGTTTGGGGACACCTTTACTAAAATAGTAGCTGATACCATTATTGAAGGCCTGTCAAATGCTGTGCATTGTATTTAAATCATCTCCATTCCTCTTGACAACCTTGTCCTCATTTTGTGATATGAGAAAAGTGAGGTTCAGAGAGGAGAAGGAACTTGTTCTGGGTCACAGTAGGTGAAGGTGATTCCAGAGTCTGCAGTCCTGACTCATTATTTTCACACTTTCTGCTCGGCCCTCGACCCAGACTTCTTGCTCTGCCTGAATGATTCCGCCTCCCAGATCCTGACGAATCTTGCTTGTGCACAGAGGAAATTAGCGGCCTTCCCTGAGTGCCCTGTGTAAAGTAGCTCACATACCTTCTCTGTCTCATTCCATACCTTGTGTTTAATTTATCTTCATAGAACTTCCTACCACTGAAAATATTGTCTTTGTATTTGTGTGTAGTGTCCTCTTCCTCGCCATCCCCTGAGATAAAGCAGGCTCCACGAGGGCAGATCTTGGTTTTGTTCAGTTTCATCCCTAGTGCTTAGGACAGTGCTTGGGGCGCAGAAGGCGCTGTCTGTGCGGGGAAGCTGGAACCAGTGAGTCAGTGTGGATCTTCAACAGGGATTTTAGAGGCCTTGCTGTTGGTTCACTGCTGGACTAGCGCTGGGCTCTGTTTGAAGCCTTTGACTCGATTGATCCTTGATTAGATCAGTTCACTTCTGGATTCTGACAGTTCTTTGGTAGCCTCTTATACTGTGCTCATTCCTGCTTCCCCGCTCCCGTTTGTGCGGTTCGTTTCCTTTTCTTGGAAGACACTGAAATCTCAGCTTTTCAGCGGAACTTCTGATACCTCCCACATCACAAATTACTTTTTACCCTCCCTGAACGTGTGTAGAATTTATGATTTTAAACTTGGTCTCTGCTTAGAGGCCTTCCCTAGACACCCTGTGTAAAATCTCTGTGCCTGTTTGTCTCACCCGCTCCCCTTAGCCTTCTTACTTTTCCTTCCTAGCACTTACTGCTACCTGACAATATCATACGTATTATTCATAAATGTATTGACTGTCTCCGCCATTAGAATGTAAGGTCAGGAACTTTGTGTTCATCTCTGTATCCTTAGTGCATAGAACAATGCCTGGTGCGTAGGACACAAAATAAGTATTTATAGAATAAAATAAAGATTGAATAAGAAATACCTATGTTATACGAGCTATCTGAATACTTGGTTTATAATATGTGTTTCAGCCCTGACTGTCACTTCCTTAAGTAAGTGCTTTAATCCTTCTCATCTTGTTGTTTCCTCATCTCTAAAATAAGAATAAGAAAATCTACTCTGTAGAGTTGTTGTGAGGATTAAGGTTATGTAACTCTTAGTACAGCACCTACACTTAGTACACTTAGGCTAGCATAAGCACTCAGTCATCGTTGCTACTATTATTGGGGTCACTGTTACTCTTAAACTTTATATTCTACTATCTGGCATGGTACATTAAGTATATTCAGTAAACATGTGTTTTATTATATACCTCTTATTTCTTTCATAGTCTCTGGACGTTTCTTGATTCCTTTGGAATCTTCTGTACTATCTATTTCTGTTTTCTACCGAGAGTAAGCACTTAATATTTATTGGTATAATGGTTAAAAACTAATGAAACTTTTAAGCATTTATAAGGTAGCTTATAATTATAAGATACTGTCCAGTAAAGTAAAAGTAGATGAACACAAGTAATATATTAAAAATTCAAAAAGTTTAATACTAAATACTTTCAATATATTATGAAAGTGCCCTTTTTATTCAAAGATTCGTCTTGAATTTGGATCTGTAGATAAGTAAGCTTCTGAACTTCAAAGTTGTGGGATAACTGGAATCTATTGAATTTAATATTGAGGAAGAAACGTGTAAAAGTCACACTATACTTGTAAGTTATTGTATTATTTAAAGGTATTTTAGAAAAAAGTACACTTGGGTGTTATATATTAACATTGTATTTACTACACGTTTACATATTAGAGGGAGTAAATTTTTAAGATGTTTCAGATATTAAAAGTTTTCTCCAGAAATCTTTTTTTCATGTTTTTGTTTATCCAAAATAATTGTACTTCCATCTCTTAATTAGGGAGATATGCAAACCGAAATACTTAAATAAGACCTCAGTACGTCCTGGCCTGAAGAACTGTGGGGATGTTAATTGTATTGGACGGATTCATACATACCTCGAGTTGATAGGAGCAATCAATTTTGGATGTGGTAAAAATAAAAACCCAACAGCACCTTTACTCAACCTTTTTCATCCTCATAGCACCTCTTAATTTCTTCAATGCTTAGAATTCAAGTAGATTTAGTATAGATATAGAATTCAGAAAGATGATCTAACATTATGGAATAAATGTGTTACTGATATTTTGTTGTAAAACAGATTTCTGTTGATTATACTGTATTTCCCTTTAATCTAGAGTGAAAATTGGTGGTGTGATTTTTAAGGGAAAAATATTCAGTCTAAGTAGTAGAAATAATTTAAGAATACAGTTCTTTGTCAAGTAAAAGTAATTTTATGAAAAGTCTAATAGCCCATTTAATTTGCAAATACAGGATTAATGTTAGAAATACTGTCTAGCACTGTTTAAATAAAGGAAATAGTTTATGAGGCTCTACACTTAAATGTAATAAAAGTGTCAAAATATTTTTCATGGAAGAAAGTTTCTTTCGTCCTAGTTTTTCTCAAATTTAAAGTCAATCAATATGCATATTTTTATATACGTTGTGCCCTTTTATTAACACGACAGAAACATTTTGAAGAAAGATAATAGCCATAGGTGCAAAGTGACAAGGTAATTAGAACCTTGTACCCATGGTTTGAGAAGAGTATGTTCTATATTCTGTGTCAATGAAAGGACAACTAACCAGAAAACTTCCTGTCATCAGAGACGATTTCATTTCATGGAGAGATAGATGGAATTTACAGTGTGCCCTAGGACCTGTACTTCATTTCAGTGTCTTTGTTTGCCCAAAGCACTGTCTGTTGGGACTGGCTTTTCAGGAAAGCTGAGGTGTCATACCTTCCTCAGCCACTAAAAGAAAAATGAAATCATGTTTTTTGTGTTAGATTTCCAAAGTTAGTAAAATGGGCTTAGCACTCATTTAATCAGAAATTAAACAAATAACCCATTTCCTAGCTATCCCATTTTATTGAGATTTTCTTATAATAATAGCATTACTGTTATGTGAGAACTACCAAGTAACACATCAAAGGCGTGATTGTGGAATCAAATAGAAGCTCGTGTATAAAAAATCATAGAAATCAGCTTATAGTTGATAGTCAGTGTAGATGTGGCTTCCTGTTTAGCCAGTGAGTTTGCTAAAGTAATCGACTGTTGTCCTCAACTTCCATTAGAGCAGGCTGTGTATAGCAGGCCGCAGCCGGTCGGTAAAGTTCGGATCCGGGACAGGAAAGAGGCAGTGGAAGCGCGCCAGCTCGCCCAGCGTCTGCAGTCCATGGTGAGCGGCCGCCTCTTGCATTAAGTGACCTCTCCAAATTGCTCCTTTCCTGGTGAAGTCACGCACTTCTACTTTTCTTCAGCTGTTTGACAGACGGCCGTTTGGTGAAGAACAGGTTTTCTCTTGTATTTCATCTTAGCCATACACTTTTCTGGTTTCCGTTCAGTTTCGTGTTGGTTTATGAGGCAAAAACAAACCAAAAACACCTCAGAATTCACTGACAAACTTTACACAGCATAATATTTTGCTAAAGAGGTCTTAGACTGCTTGGTTTTGATTTCTAAGTCTAAATCTTTTCAAACTATACAGTTAAGCTCTTTTTATCTATTTCAGTTATTTTTTGTTTGCTTAAAATTCTTAAGATTCAAGTTGTTGGAATAGCTATCAGAAATGTTTTAGCCTTTATTTTTAATTCTTGAGGTTAGTGAGTTTCACAGTATTTTAAAATTCATGAATCTTATTTTAAAAACAATTCAACCAGCAAGTCTCCTAAAAGGCAGAGTTATATTCTGATCTTATTGGTTTTACTAATAAGGTAGAATTGTTAAATTGGTAATAGGTGAGAGAAATGAAAAAAGTATACATGATAGAGTGGCTATTTTTCTCAGAGTGTTTAGGCTGCAGCCATCTCTACCTAGACGTCCTTCATTGAGAAAGGATGGTTTCAAATGTATCGCTGGAGATGGCGCTAGTAACAGACTGGCTTCTAGCAGCTGGGCCGTTTCAGAGGCTTCAGTATTGAGGTTTGCCAAACTGGGTCTTGGTAATCCAGTCAACCAACTTTGTAGTTTTTACTATTTGATTTAACTAGGCAATCTTTTCCTTTCTAAGGCTGAGATATAATTATTTTGCTTCTGGTTTGCAATATTATACCTCTTGCTGTGTTTTTTTGCAAGTTTTCTCCCACAAGTAAGGTTGAAAGGGAAGTCATTTTCTTGGTGGTTCTTTCTGATCTTAAAAGTATTTTTTATCCTGGTGTTTTAGCTCCCAAATGGTGAAAGGAAATGAAAATTAAGAAATCTAAGAAAAATTCAGAAAATCATCACTGATTTATTTCTGAGCAGAGTGCTGACTATTGAACATAAATTAATAAAATAAAATTTAGTCAGGCATTGCTAATCAGACATAATATTTTAATGGAGAAGTTAATTGGTGTTTAGAAAATTATCATTCTGGTTTTATATATTAATGTGCTGTGATTTCGCCAAGTTAATCTTGTTACCTTTTGCTTTATTTTAATCTCATCACAGCGCACAAGGAGACGTAGGGTCCGAGACCCCTGGGGAAATTGGTGTAATGCAAAAGACTTAGAAGGACAAACATTTGAGGTAACTATGACCTTTTCTTGTCTTTTTTTTTTTTTTGCTGGGAAAGATTTCCCTTGAGCTAACATCTGTTGCCAGTCGTCCTCTCTCTTTTTTTTTCTTTTTCCTCCCTACACAGCTATATATTTTAGTTGTAAGTCCTTCTAGTTCTTCCATATGAGCTGCCACCACAGCATGGCTGCTGACAGACAGACAAGTGGTGTGGTTCTGCACCCAGGAACTGAACCCAGGCTGCTGAAGCAGAGCACACCGAGCTTTAACTCCTTGGCCATCTGGGCTGGCTCTGTATTAGTGTATCTCAACTCACATGTATTACACTTGTTTTACATGTCTACTTCTATAGGTCTCCTTCTCACGTTAATTTGTTTGTCTGGAAGTCACCAATAAACAAAGTAGAAAGCATTGGTGGTGCAATTAACTAGGAATTTGACTCATCTTCAGAACTTTCTCTCTCTTTACATTCTGGTCTCTAGTTCAAGAATATCTGTTAGGGTGCCAGGAAGTTGGTATGCCCAGTTCATTTCAATAAATATTTATTGAATGATGTTCTGATACACCAATTAAAAGATTGTCCCAAAGGTGAGACATAAATTGAATTACAAATATTAAAGTGTTATTTCTACTAATAAAAACTATAGGCCTAAAAAGAAACATAGGCAACGAATGTGTGTATGTATACACACACGTAGTCTGTGCATACATCATTTGTCTGGGAACCAGTGCAGTAGAATGGAAAGAATGTGAATGTGGACTTACCAGCTTTGTTACCTTGAACAGTTTCTTAAACTCACTGAATCTCAGGTGGTTATTTATAAAGTGTGAGTAGTAATACCTCCCTCAAAAGATTGTTGTGAAAATTAAGTGATATAAATGAAATAAAATATATGAAGGTCTTAGTACTAGGTACTTAGTAAGCATTGCATGTATGTGACTCAGTAAATGTTAGTTCTCTTCTTTCTCTCTTCCCTACTCCCTGCCCCTACCCTCACACCTGAGCACTGTTCTAGGCACCACAATTAGTAATACATGGTTTCTAGAAGGAACTTAAATTTCTGGTAGGAAAGAGAAAACCTGTGGTAAGTTCCATAAGGTTGGTCCCAAGAAATATGAGGTCCTCCCAAAGGGTGTGATGAGGGCGGGTTTCACAGAAGATGTGGTGTTTCATCTGTGACATGAAGGGTGAGCAGTAGAATCTCCAAATGTAGGAAAGTAGGTGAGGGTACTCCAGGCTGAGGGATCGGCATAAGCAGGCGTACAGATGTGGGGAGATAGCAGACGCATTCTGCAAAAGGTGCGTAGTTAATCTGGACTAGAGTGTAAGCTTGGTGGTAGAAATAGAATGAAAGAGACTTATTTTACTTTATACTTATATAGGACTTACTGTGTGTCAGACACTATTGTCAGTATTTCACGAACATTAACTCATTTAGTCTTCACAATAGCACTGTGACACTGTCACTGCCATTATTGTTCTCATTTTAAAGATGAGGAAATTGAAGCATAGAAGCCTTCAGTAACTTGGCCAGGGTCACCTAGCTAGTAAGTAGCAGAGCCAGGATTCTGCCTCCAGAATCGTGCTGTTTATCATTGTGCTGTCCTGTCTCTTGGTTGGGAAAGAAAATTCAACACACTAGGATTGGTGACTAGAAATGGGAAATGACTGAGAGGAAAGGCTCAGGTGATTCTGAGGCTTTTCAACCTGGGTGACAGATACCATCGATTGAAACAGGCAAGTCAAGAGAAGGAGTAAATTTTAGGTTTAGTATGGCTCTGTATTTTGGAACAATTTTTTTATATATTATCCAGCATTTCTGTTTGTGAGTAGCAAGAAGGAGCGACATCGACATCACTTTGTCTTGTTCTCACATGCCCTCGAATATGGTCTTAAAGGAGTATTTCTTTTAAGTTAATTCTGCCTGTCAGTGGTTGATGGACTCTTTGATCACCATGGTGTCTGTTTTAGCATCTCTCTGCTGAGGAGTTGGCGAGAAGAAGAGAAGAGGGAAAATGCAAGCCTGTTAAATCTTCAAAAGGGCCAAGACCAACAAAAAGGTGATTCTTTTTAACTTATCACAAATGATTAGAAGATATACGGAAAAAATATCCAATATAGCAACATTATATTCTTCACATTAAGTTTAAGAATACTGCTGAAATTTTTGAAGTTTTTTATTTCACTGATAGGCAATTTAGGAGACCTTGAGCAAAAGTTTAATTTGTTCAGGTTCAGTGAATATAGGATCCAACATGTGTTGTAAAGGGGACCTGGTTATGACAGGTGGTCTTTCAGCTCCTTAGACCTTATGAATAGGTAAACTCATGAAATGACTAGTTCTCTCTTTGGTCGGTGCTGATGTTAGCAAGGTTTTGTTTTTTAATCTAAAATTTGTAACTTGTAGCATTAAGGGTCATCAAGTAAGTTAAATGCCTTGATTTTCTAGACCCTCACTTCCTGCAGATGCCCCATTGAATAGACTATAGTTTTGTGTCCCTTTTAAAACAAGACATCCAGGAATGCCACTGGGTCTTTTTCAGTGGAAAATGCCCTGATACTTAACCAGTATGTCCTTGGGTGGGTTACTTAAAGCCTTTATAAGCCTTGGGTCCTCATTTGTAAAATAATAACTATAATAGCTAACATTGTTACCTGCATTTTAAGCACTTCGTGTATATTAACTCATTTAATCCTCATAACAACACTATGCAGTAGTTAATATTATTCCCATTTTATAGATGAGGACACTGAGAGGCACAAAGAGGTTGAGTAACTCACCCATGCTTATTAGTGGTGGAGCTGTGATTTAAACCCAGGCATTAAGGCTTGAGAATCCATATTCCTAGCAATTACATTATATATCACCTCTCTAAAATAAAAATAAAAATGTGCAGTTGTTAGAATAAATTAAATCAGATAGACTGTAAAAATATTGTCACGCATAAGCTGGGACTCCTCATCTAGTATCTGTTTGATTTTCTGAATCTAAAAGTGAGACACATTTATTGTGATTTTCACGTCATTGTTCCAGTTTGTCAGAATCCTCGTGAATCCAGATCCACTTTTCTCACGTTAGCCTTCGTAGCTTTGAATCATCAACAGTTCAGTAAGCTCGCCTTGTGCCCCATTGATCACTGATTAAAATGTGTTAACTGAGATAAATGCAAACCTCTGACATCGTTGTTCAATCAGCTATACATTGCCACAATTAACCCATATTTCTTTGTCTTATACAGAAGAATCATCATAGCAGATGTCTTGCTTACATTCAGAGGAAATATATTTGAATCTTTGTGTGTCTGCTGGTTTCTAGCAGATCATTCCTATGGAAAATAAAATTTAGGTTTTACTTATGATAACTTATATTTTCATGAACCCATTATTTTTCTTAGTAGTCACCTCTTCACTTACTAAAGGTTCAGAAATCAGCTGTTTAATACTTTTCTAGAATCTTCCAGTTGTTCAACATCTGATTTTCTGCTTCTAAAGTCTGCTGTTTTATGTTTTGAAAACAAGCCCAGTAATTGCCTATCTTCAGTCCCCCGATTATTTTCCCATTCTCTACAGCTCCTCAGAGAAGGTTGACTGGTTTCCCATTACGGTTCTTCAGTGCTATGGGACACATATGCTCTCTTTCTGTTTTCTCATCCATCTTGGCTTTTAGTTTCTTTTTATTTGTGTTGATTAAGCACTATCTAACTTGAAGAGCTTTCTTCTTCATTCAACAAATGCTTTTTGAATGCCTGCTGTGTGTCAGGCACTGTTCTAGGCACTTGGAATACAGTTTTCAGCAAAACGAAGGGTCTCATCTCCTCGTGCTAACTGTTTCTGGTGTAATAGGAGCTAAATAGTCCTGCTCTTTTCCAGTTGTGTTGACATGAGCATGTTCCTTGTTTGTTTGACTTTTTTCTTTCTCTGAACATAGCCTAAAAAAACCTTTTTATCGTTCTTAATATTTTCTTCTGCTTTTGAATCTAGCCTTGCTTAGGTGCTTCTCTTTCCATCTTTTTTTACTTTTTCATTTTAAAATATGAGTTTATCACAGAACTTTCTATATATGTTAATTTCTTTAGTGGACATGTTTGTCATTTATTCATTCAACAAATATTTATTGAGTCCTCACTCTGTGCTGAGCGCGTTATTGTACTGACAAGTGTTTTTGAGAAACTTCCATCTTTCTTGAACTTCCCTTTCCCAATTAATGTCAAGGAATTGGTTACATTTTCAGTGAACTTTTTGAAACCTGTTTTCAGTATAGAATACATGTCTGCCAATTTGTAATGTTCTCTTTGAATGTTAAAAGAAATTAAGACTGTAGAATTACTTCCTCTCAAAGGTCCTGTCATTTCCCGTATTTTTTTATCAAGTCCAAAAGACCAACGCTGCTTTCAAAAGGGCTGTATGGAATGTCCTAAGAAATTCTCCTAGTTTAACATTTTTCTCACTCAGAATTTAGGTTTAGATTGTTGATATACATTTTCAAATTTGTAAATAAATGGTTTTTTTTTTTTATCTTGTCACTGAGATTATACTAGAAATGAAATGTTCTTTCTTTTTCAGCTCATTTGATCCCTTCCAACTGATACCTTGTAATGTTTTCAGTGAAGAAAAGCAGGTACTACTTATGTGTCACTGAATGACCATGAATAATGCTCCTGTCAGACATGAAATGTTTCTTCTTTTTCTGTCCGTGCAAGGCATTTGTATGTGAAAGATTGGACAGGGCAAGGTACATTAAGGGGCAGATGAATGATACAGATGGAAAATGAGAGAGGATTTCTCCATGTTGGGGTTTTGATTAATGTTTTTTACAGTCTTGTCTACTGAGCCTTGATGGGTGGTGAGAACGTGGTGTGATAGGTAGAGGAGAGAAGGGGGACACTCCAGACAGGGAGAATGATATCTCTATTTTTATGCTCCCCCATTTTTTTTTTTTTTATATTTCAGGAGCCATTTCAGGTGAAAGTGGCTTCAGAAGCACTTTTAATAATGGATTTGGTAAGGATCATCTATTGTGTTTACTTAGTTATTCTGATTTCTATTCTTGTGTATTTTTATTGCAGGCATAAGAGAGTATGGAAGACGTGTATTTTGGATCTTAACTATCCTCTTTTACAAGGAATCTAAAAATAAGTCTTTTCTTTTGGAGAAAAGCCAAACAATTGCATGTTTCCATATTTTAGAGAAAATAACTTAATGTGAGTTTTTGCAGACTGTTTATCATCATTAACCCTGTTTTCATTTCCTAGTATCCTTTGTCTGCTGCCTTCTAGATCAGTGCAACAAAGCACAGCTCATATAACGTGGAGGGTCCTTGTTGGCCCTGAGTCACTGAGCCCTCCACCTTGTTGTGTTTGTTTGCGGTATTTTTCTGTAGGAGGGTCCAGGGTGATTTTTACTTTGTGTCCTTATGATGCCTCTCCTGGATAGGGAGAGCAGCGATATCTTCATTTTGTAAATGAAACATGGCATCATGGAGTGTTGGAATGTTGGGTCCAAAGCCTCCCAGCCGGCAGGGAAGATAGGTGCGGAATTTTAGGTCTGTGCGCTGAGCCTGGCGTCTGCTTCCTCTCCTGGGCTACTTCACTTCAGGAAACATGGTTACCTTACTTGTAAACGGCCTGCTATGATAAGTGAGTTTTATTCTGAGTCTTTCTCAGGTGGGTTTGTTGTTTGGGCTGAGTCTCTCTTGTATTTCTTTTAGCATGCTCATGTTTCTCTCGCAGAAGTGATTGGTCTGTTAGGAGGAAGATACTCAGAAGTTGATAAGATAGTTGAAGTAAGTTCTCTTTTTTAAAAAACTTTTTATTTAGTCTTGCCACCATACAAAATGTTTTTATAGATTTCAGTGGGTATAATTAAAATATGGACTTTACCTATGATATAAATGAGAATATGCAAACATAGAAAGTTCTGTGTTCCCAGAAGTGACTTAACATTCCATGTACAGTCGTGTGCTGTGTGATGACATTTTGGTCAAAGACAGACCACTTATACCATGATGGTCTGATAAGATTGGTATCATTGGGCCAGCCCAGTGGCGCAGCAGTTAAGTTCACACGTTCTGCTTCTGCGACCTGGGGTTCGCCGGTTTGGATCCCGGGCGCAGACATGGCACCGCTTGGCAAGCTATGCTGTGGCAGGCGTCCTGCTTATAAAGTGGAGGAAGATGGGCATGGATGTTAGCTCAGGGCCAGTCTTCCTCAGCAAAAAGAGGAGGATTGGCAGCAGTTAGCTCAGGGCTGATCTTCCTCAAAAAAAAGATTGGTATCATATAGGCATGGTGTGTAGTAGGCTATACCATCTAGGTTTGTGTAAGTGCACTCTTGTGGTATTCACACGACAACATCGCCTGATGGCATGTTTCTCAGAACATATCCCCGTCGTTAGGCAGTGCATGACTGCAGTGAGCATCTGTCTCCTTTTATGACCGAGAGCACAGGAATACTGCCAGGCCTTGGCTCCTCATTGCCTTCACCAGCCAAAAGTTACAACTCCTAAGAGGCCAGTAAACGTGTGCTAACCTTATAGTTGAAACTTGATATGTATCATTCTCTGGAAATTATCATCATAAATAATAGGGTGCACTGAAGACTGTGTGCACATATTGTATGGGCTGACCTGGAAAACTAGCAATTATCATGACCTTATTTGAGTAGAAAAATGGATTCTGAGTTCCAGGCATACAGTCACACTTTTGGAGTGTAATTCATTCACAAGGTAAAGGCTGCCTGTGATACAGTCAGATACAGTCTTTTGACTTGACTTTAAAAAGTTTCTGTATCTATGTATGAAAGAACTGAGACATTAAAGTAGTAGGAAAAACAGGATTTCAGTGTAATCATAAGGTTTAATCCCTTCCAGGTGTGTGCAGCGGAACCGTGTAACAGTCTGAGTACAGGCCTCCAGTGTGAGATGGACCCAGTCTCACAAACGCAGGCCTCCGAAGCCCTGGCTCTACGAGGGTGCAGCGTCATTGGATGGTATCATTCTCACCCTGCCTTCGATCCTGATCCCTCTCTACGAGATATTGACACTCAAGCCAAATACCAGGTGTGTTTATACGGCTTGTGTGTATGTAGTCTGAAATAATTACACATTCTCTCCCCTCATTGCTTTCTATTAAATAAATATACTTTTAACATTTCTAGCAAAATACTGCATTTATAATATTCTTTACATCTGGAGTTTTGAAATAACTTATATTCTTTTCTGATTACAAAAGTAATACATGTTTATTTAAACATTTGGAAAATCAGCAATTTTGTTTAATACAGATAATTTTATGTTTGATATGTGTATGTTTTTGCTGTAGGCAGCTGTTTGTAAATTACTATCATATTGATAAAGATTATAGCTGAAGGGTAATGAATATAATTTGTAAAAAATATTTATGGCAAATACAGATTTTGTAGGGCAGATGATCTTTTTAAGGGCCATTTCAGGTTGGATTGAACACATTTTGGCCTGAAAAATTTAGTGTGTGAAATGAATATATAAGACATTACATTTAGCTGCTGTTTGGATGTGGTTTTAACACACCTTTGTGTTCCCTTTTCCTCCATTAGATGTTTACAATGTTGGTATGTAGTTGAAACTAATTGTCTTTCCTTTCATTGTAGAGTTACTTCTCCAGAGGCGGTGCAAAGTTCATTGGAATGATTGTTAGTCCTTATAATCGGAACAATTCTTTACCATATTCCCAGATCACCTGCCTGGTTATAAGTGATGAAATTAGCCCAGATGGCTCCTACCGTAAGTTTTCGACAATGACATCATCATCCTATTTCCACCTTCATTTGTTTGAATCTTACAGCTCAAAGAATTTACAGCTGTGCAAAACTCTGTGATGGAAAAGTGTGTGCCCTGAACTAGGGAATCACTGTTAGCACAGTGTGCAGTACAGACACCCCCTTCCCTTGTCTGGTACCCTTCCAGATTCAAGTCCCTCCTGTGTTACCATGGCCACTGGGCAAAAGGATTACAACGTAGCGGAAAGGTGTGGCCAGGCAGTGTCCCTGTTAGGTACCAGAGACACTGCAATAAGCAAAATAGACAAAGTCTCTGTTCTCATGAAAAATTTTTGATAAATGCAGACTGGCTTTCTCTGCAATGACATTCAAATGAAAAAAATGAAAGAAAAATGACCACCCTAGCACCAGCTCTCCATGGCCTCGCAGTTTAGGCTTAACAATGGCTAACTCGATTTTTATATCTGGTAGTTTCCATTCTGTCTCGAGGAAGAATTTGGTTGGTTTAGCCTGCCATATGACTTGGTTCCTTTGGGGTTTATGTCCACTTCTGGCCCAGTCAGCTCTGGCTGGATAGGGAATTATTGTAGCAGACTAGGGAAAGTAGGGGAAGGTAAGAAGGGATTGTGGGTAGAGCTACAGGAAGAGATTGGAGGCAACAGTCGACATCCCCAGGATATTGATTCTTTCTTCTCTGTCCTTACCACCACTGCTCTAGGTCACTGTCCTCTCTGGCGCTGTCACTGCACATTGTACTCTTCCCCATTAGCCCATGGGCTGGCTCGTTTAGGGTAGAATTATATTGTACTCATTTTCCTATCCTCAGTTTCTAGCACAAGGCCTGGCATAACGTAGGTACTAAATGAATGTTTGCTTAACAATTAATGTCTTCATTCTTAATGATGTCACTCAGATGCCCTGTCTTTGACAAAAACCCCAGCACTGGCCCTGTGTTATTTACTCTTAGAGCTGCTTGGTTCTCTGCTCACTGTTGTCTTGCAATGTCATTCATCAGTTGAACATGTCTTGCTAAACTGCGAGCCCCAGAGAGAAGAGCTGTGTCTTCGTTGTCTTTGTGTCACCAATACTATCTAATCAGTTGCCTTGCACCTAGGAAGTGGGCAGGGCTCCATAGGGTTTTATTGAATGAATAGTATTGACATTAACTTTAGTCTAAAATGCCCATTTTGAGCATAGCACATATATACGTCATTCTTTAGCCCAGTCTAAGTTTACAAAAAGTTAGGAAAGGGGGAATCACAGTGACCTTATTCTCAGTTTAAATCATTTCCTTCTGTCACAGTGTGCTAGGTTTGGAAGTGAGCCTTTTCCCTGATGCTGTCCAACACAGTAGCTACTAGCCACATGGGACTGTAAATTAATTAGGATTAAATGACGCTTAAAATTCAGTTTCTAGAATTCTACTTCTGGCCAAAATGAAGTAACAAAGACCTGTCTGAAACAACCAAAGAACTGGACATAATATTTAAAGCAGTGGTGTTTAGGATATAACATCAGGCAGTGAAGGGAGATGATTGCTGGGAGACGGAAACAAATGAAGTGAGCCCAAAATTTCCCTAGCTTCCTGACTTAAGTGTTTTCAGGTATGGCGCAAGGAAGAGAAACCCACCCAGAGCCTGGCAGACCTTGATTTGAGGTGATGGAGATGAGAAAGGCAGTTCAGTTTAGAGGACAGAGTACCAGAGAGGGGAAGCCGCATCGAGTGCAGGCTCCAGAAGGGTGCGGACTGAATACTGAGCAGGATGTAGACCGCTGCGTGCCTGGGTGGAGACTGCCCAGACGGGCAAGAGCCGCTTGAAAGGAAGGAGGGCGCAGTACTGGATGCTCACACAAGCCACCGTGGACAGTGCACAAGCATCCAGCATTCTCAGTGCAGAAATTTGTTTTGGGCAGAGCTGCTCTTAAATGACTTAACCATTATTAGCACTCCTTATTAGGCCTTAATCCTAGGTCCTTCACTTTGCTTTTCTTGGAAACCCTCTGGTTCAAGAATTAAGATTTTCTAAAAGCCTTGGGATACCTTGTGTTACAGTACTTTTAACTTGGATCCTATCTTTCTTTTTTTTTTCTTCTTTTAGGTATATACACAAATCCTGTCTTTAAAATCTCTCTAATGGTTAAGCACTTTCTTTGCTTGTAATAGGCAGGAAATATATGTGGTGATTAGTTTTCTGATGTTTTAGTGGATAAAAATATTCAGTACAAAAGGACATTTTTACTGGTTTTAGTGCCATTTTTTTAACCTAGAAAAATAAAGTCTTAATACTAAATAGAGCCATATATTGTGTGCATTAGTGAATTTTCATGGTTTTCCATCAGCACAGATTGAAAATGTATTAATTTACCTCTCTTTATTCTGTTTTCATCTTTTGTTAAAAGTAGTTGCTTACCTGGATTCAGATCCCAGCTCTAACATTTATTGGTTATTTTACCTTGGGCAGATTACTTAACCTCTCTTATTCTCCTTTGCCACATCTGTAAAATGAGAAAAAATTATTCCCTTGCTTACAGGGGTAAAGATTGTCAGTGATGTATGTAAAGTCCTTAGCAAATAATAGGTCTTTGATAGGTAGTTATGATTATAGCTGTTGTCTGTGCTTCATAGGTGATCAAAACATAGCAAGTAAATGATTGTTATCACCAAAAGAAGTTTGCTTAATAGCTTGAAGACTGTAATGTGCCACTCCAGTTCTGGAGGGGAGAAAATGAAATGGTGGAGAGTTGAGAAATCAAAAAAAAAGAAAAGATCAATTATCATCAGGCCTGCTCTTTACTTCCCTCCTTCCATACGCCTGAAAAAAAATGGGGGAAAAACAAAAGGCTTTGAGAGCATATTGACAAACTATTCCTGTGGGGAGGAAGTATAGTCCTGGTTTTTTTTCTTATTTTTTTTCATGCGTTTTGATTTGTTGGCATTCATTTACTTGAAAAGCCTTATGACAGCTGAAACCCGGTTGAGAGGCAGTATAATTTAAGGGTTAAGAACATGAACTCGAGGCAGACTGCCTGGGTTCAAAGCCGGGCTCTGCCTCTTCCTAGGCAGTTACTTATGCCCAGGAACACGTTAGTTAACTTCGCTGTGGCTCAGTGTCCTCATCAAAAAAAAGATTGGGGGCCGGGGGGCACAATACTTACTGGTAGCTGGTTCATTTAAGCGGCCTTGTATATATAAAGCACCTTAAACCTGGCACGTGATAAACATAAGTGTTACTAGAATTATTATGGTAGTGGCCGTTGGTAATGAACCAGCTGAGCTTTTAATATACTGAAAATACAGTTACATGGGAATTTTGAAGGATATGTGAGAAGTTTCTAAGTAGCCTCATCCTTTGATACCTTTTCCTTTCTAGCTGTCTCCATGATATCTACCCCTTGGGCTCCTTTCCTCCAGAGTTAAGCAGGACAGCTGTGACTCCAGTGCGGTTGCTTCCTTTCCAGAATTAATCCTCTTCCGTGTCTCGTCTTAGATTAGCACGTGTTAGGGAGGTGGAATGAGTGGGGCTCAGAAGTCAAGCAGACCTCCTAGGGTTTAAGCTCCACGCTCTGCCACTTTACTAGCCTAAACAGGTTGCTTAACCCGTCTCAGCCTCAGTTCTCTTGTCTCTTACATAGGAATTGTGCTGCCTACCTTATAGCATTGTTGTCAGCTTGATAACCTATGTCAAAAAAAATCACTGGGATGGGATATGTCTTGGTTTGCTTACGTCAGTCCCAGTTTAAGCCTGTGGTTCTAGCACAATTATGAATAGTGGCCCCTCTCACCCAAAAAGTTTCTTGGTTCTGTCATAAACTATGTGATCTTCCTGTCTCTCACAATTCTTTGCATAGAATTGTCATGCAAATGGCACTTTTACTTTTTTATTATTATTATTAGTTGCTAGGCATTAATATGCTTGATGGACAAGTTTGGCCAGGCAATAAATATTTAATGAACGCCCACTATGTTCAGCTGGTCTGCCAAGCTGTGGTCATGAAAACACGGAAGGGAATTTTAAGTAGTTAAAAGGAGATTAGAAATTTAAGAAATAGTTGATGAAAATGTGCTTCTTCATGTTTTTCTAGGTTTACCGTACAAATTTGAAATACAACAGATGTTAGAAGAACCTCGGTGGGGATTAGTGTTTGAAAAGACAAGATGGATAATAGAAAAATACCGGCTATCCCATAGGTATGTGCTGTGGGTGGAGATGGTGCCCATCTGCAGTGTTTCTTATTAAATTAGTTTTACAGAAAACCCAAGTTAAATAGAAAATTGTGATGGATGGCATCAGTGATGGTTTATTACAGAACTGATTAGCCTCTAGTATCTGTTTCATCAGTTTGTTTTCGTATTTCTTCCAGCAGCAGTGTCCCCATGGATAAAATCTTTCGCCGGGATTCTGACCTGACTTGTTTGCAGAAAGTAAGCTGTCTTCATTTTAATTGGTTCCATTGTTCACAGATTCTAAAGCTGTTCATCTCGATGTGTTTTCCCATGATGCCTAATGCTTTATGGATACATTTTCTGCGTCTTTGCTTTATTGCTTTTTTCTTTCTAAAATTAATTTCTAAGAGATAATTAGTAATGTGTTTTTTGCCCACACTTGCATATAGGGATAATAGTATTTTAGAATAAATTTGTCAGTGTTGGCTGATAAATTTTTTGGCAGATTATTATTGTACACAATGGAGAACACTTTCCCCATTTTATGAAATTCAAAAGTGCTGGGGCTGGCCCGGTGGAACACTGGTTAAGTTCACGTACTCCACTTCAGCAGCCTGGGGTTCGTGGGTTTGGATCCTGGGCACAGACCTACACACCGCTCATCAAGCCATTCTCTGGCGGTATCCCACATACAAAAAATAGAGGAAGATTGGCACAGATGTTAGCTCAGGGACAGTCTTCCTCAAGCGAAAAAGAAGAGGAGGATTGGCAACAGATGTTGTTTCAGGACCAATCTTCCTCACCAAAAAGAAAAAAAATTCAGAAGTGCCACGTTTCCATTTAGCTTTAACAGTTGATGATTTTTAAGAACGATAGTATAAATCTAACAATTAAATTTAAATGGTCGTTTTATTTAACTTTCTGGTAGGAAATAAGAGTCCTGAATTCTTTTATTTCAATTCTAGTTTTGTTTCTATGATAATGAGTTTAGACCAGTAGACTGGCAACATTTGTGTGTCTTTTTCTTGTCTTTTTTCTTTTGGTAGCACTTTGGGAATAGAAAATTTAAACATATTAAGTTTCTTTTTAATGTTTTTGACCTGCTGTTAGAGCCACTTTCTCTTGTTCTGTTGGAAGATTAACATGCACATTTCCCAGGAAATAGCCGATAGCATCCTGAGTTTGAAATGGTAGAGTCTTGTGTATGTCCATATATTTTTCATCTTACAGGATTATTTTGCTTTGTTCATGTAACTACTTAAAAAAGAAGCAAAATCACAAATTTGTCCAAAATAGAAAGCATCACGTGTATAAGATTTGTCTCCTTATATAAAATCACAGAGGGACTCACTTCAGCATTCCTCGGCAGTGACGTCCTCCGCTCCGGCTGCAGACTTACAGAACACAGGTTTATCAGTCATCACATTTAAGGAGAATGTTTCTCATTGGACCGTTAGAAACTGTGAGATTTGGAAAGGGATAAAATAATGATAGTAGTACAAATCCTCTTTTACACTTTATCTGTATTTAAATATAAAACTTTTCTTTTCAACTAGCTTTTGGAGTGTCTGAGGAAAACTCTGAGCAAAGTGACCAATTGCTTCATTGCTGAAGAATTCTTGACTCAAATAGAAACTTTATTCCTTTCCAGTTATAAAAGCAAGCAGGAGAATGGAGTGGCTGAAGAGAACTCTACTGTGGGTCCAAAGGAATTATTGATGTAATTATTTTAAAGTAAGGCATTTTAATCTTGACATAAAAGATCCTACTTTCAAAGTTATAACCTTGACATTATTGTGGTTAACCGTGGCACAGCTTTGATGTCTTTTCTCTAGTTCACAAAATCCCAACTTTGCCATGTAAATCATGTGACAAGAAAGAGAGAAGGACTAGTTTCCCTAGAGTCAGGATGAGAGCGCGTGTGAACCCGGTCTCCTGTGGCGCTCTGTCCCTCCGTGGCCTGTGCGCAGCGTGGTCGGCTCTGAGGCCGTCTGCTCTCCTGTTGTACTCAGGGTGAGCCGAACGGGCCTCTGACTTTGACTTCTCCCCGAACTAGTCATTCCATTTTGGTGTCTCCTGTTTCATTAGGAGCACTCATGCTTTCTACATGTTTGGTGAGATTGGTTTATGGCCGCAAATGAGATCTGGATGGGTGGTCACTGAGGTAATTAAAAATCTGACAGTATGCTACGGGAGGCCAGGGGACGGGGACGGAGAAAAATCTTCAAAATAGAAAAGAGACCCAAAGAAGAGAATCACATTACCAGTTTTTTAATTACACACATTTTTGCTTCCATTTTACTTTTTAATAATAGGATAGGACGTGCCATTTTCTTAGCTATCTGAAACATTCTGTATGGATTTCAGATACATAAAATAATTAGATCCGACTGTGTGTCCACTTACATAAGCGTATGTGATAAAACCTCGTTTAACTGCAAGACAGGTAATCATAACCCTCAAACGAGATTTTTTTCCTACTGCCTGCTATCAGGAGAAAGAGACAAACTGCAACAAAACTCAAATATCAGAGATTTAATTTTAAAAACAAGAAAGCCTTCCAGGACACACTACATATTCAGCCCAGTTTCATGTACTTTGTGAATCTAGAATAGAGGTCAGCAAGCTTTTTATATAAAGGGCAGTTAATCAGTAATTTAGGCTTTGCAGGCCACATACTGTCTCTGTCAGACCACAACCCGTTAGACGTGTAAAACCACTCTTAGCTCATGAGCCTCACAAGAAACAGGTTGCTGGTCCTTATCTTCCAACCTCTGCTCTCAAGAATTGCGAACATTGAGCATTTATTTTCAGATGCATGAGCCTTCGACACTGAAAGGTCTTGCATCATCTTCAAATAACAACAAAACTCAAAATTGTGATTTACGTTTACGTACATTTTCAAATAGAAGTTAGCAGTCATGCTGCCTGATTTTTTTCTAATAGATTTTAGTTTATTTCTATTAACCGTAGAATTGATTTATACCCATTCTCCAAGCATTCTTATTAATAACAGTTTTATTACATTTATTCTGGGTTTAATTCTGTGTTTTTCCCCTTTTTTGGTTCTCATCAATAGCCGAGGCAGAATATGGCAGCATTGGAAGGGGCAGCAAGCCAGTGTTAGGCGGCCTGGGTCTTGACGCAACCTTGTTATTTTGGGAGATAGTTTACCTTCTCTGGGCCTAAATTCTTCGGTAACTGAGCTCAGAATTATCTTCCTAGCATCCTTCCAGATCTAAAATCGTATGGTTCATTCTAATTGTCAGACAACTCACCTGGAACTTTATATTTTGAGATGGTACAGTTCTCAAGTTAACAAATATATTTAAAGAAAACTGGTAGTATTTTCCATTTCTCTATATGCATTTAAGATAAACAATGAAACATAACTTATAAAGCAATTACTTTTGGGACCAGGCATGTAAGAGGCTGTAGACCAAAAGCCAGGAAACCTGAGTTCTGGCCCTGATTCTCTGGCCAGCCTTGCTGTGTGACAGGGATAAAGCACTTACACTGCCTGGGCCTCAGGTCTTCGCCTGTGACTTGCAGGTCTGAGTTTGATGGCTTAGGGTTTCCTTCCATGTGAGAAAGCCTGTGACACTGTAACGGGTACTAATTCACTCCTTTGTGCTCTGCCTTTTCACATAGTTTCCTCATTGTACATCAGGGACAGATCCTAAAGAGTGGTATTAATTACTTTCTTGATGGATGTTTGCCTATCATATTGATGAACTTGGGTGATTGAAAATAGTGGAAATTGTTAAAAGTTCTGTTCTCAAATCCTCTGCGTGCCGGTGGGTACCCTGTTTACTAACCTAAGCTGTGCTGTGAGGAACTCAGATGGAAACCCTCAAAGTCTAGAGTTTTGAAAGCCCCATTTTTAAAATAATATTTACTGAGTGTTTTTTTCTGATTATAGAGTACACTTAGCTTATAAAATTTTTTTTAAAAAATAGAGAAGCATAAATTAAAAAACAATCTCAATCTGCCTATCTAGAAAAGCACAGTTAACATTTTAGTATAAACCCTTCCCCCTTGTTTTTGGAGCATGTAATTTAGAACATTGAAAGCCGGTGTTTTCCTTCCTCATTCATTCTCCCTGCTTCCTTTTTTATCTTACCATATTCTTAAGACATGTTTGCAGCTACAGGTGCCCGCATTCCTGTCACTGCCCGCCTTGGGGTGCTGACAGCAGCGGGAGCCAGGCCTTGGAGAAGCACAGAGGGGTCGAGAACGGAGCGGCAGGGTGCTGCAGGAAGTCCAGGAGGCAGGTCTCAGGAAAACCTACCTCTAGGAATGTTCACAGGAGTAGAGATAGGACCGGAAAACATCCGGGTCTCTTCATCCTCACGTGGTTCTTACTGTTGCACGAAGACAGTAGTGAACGTAGTTCTTTTTCTAGCTTGGCTAGGGGAAATTGACACTAATACTTTGCCAGTATTAGACTAGCTCTCTTTAAAAGTCTGATCCCAAAGTAACATTCAAGAAAAGAAAAATCGGTGGAGTACGATCACCGAGACCAGACTCTCCTTCCCTCCGTCGTGTCAGCCTTGAAATGCTGACCCTCTATTCACAGCTTTGGTAGGGTTGTCCTGGCCTTAGGCGTTTTTGCCTTCTTGGACCTCTTCCATGAAAAATTTAAAAATTAATGCATTACAAGTGCATTTATATAAAATTAATATTATATGTAACATATAATCTACAGTCCTTCAATCTAAAAGTTCATTTTTTCTTCTGAATTAAAAGAAATTAAACCTTTTCCATGGGCCTCTAGAACCGTTGTGGGCCTGAGCTGTGGTGCCTCTAGCTAAGCTGGTCTTGACTCTGTTCTGTGGGGTGTTGTTGGGGAGACTGCTCTCTGCCCTGTGCAGCTGCCTCCCGAGTTCCGGAGCCCTGCCTCCCCAGCCGAGAGACTTCGTCCTTTCAGACCTGACTCAGGAGTATTGCTCAGGGCCATTCATCCTCAGAAAAAAAGGAGACGGGTTAGTTTTAGTTTTCAGGTAGATATTTTTGATCTGATTCTTAATGTATAGTTTTGATACTCATGCCACATCTCCCACCTTTTCTTCACCCCACCCCTCCACTTCTCACCTCTCAGCATGTAGGTACAGGAGCGCTCATTCTGTCCTTTGCTGAGAGCAGGGCCTGGAGAGTAGAGATGGACAGACCCGTTCGCATTTCCCGGGAGCTGATTAGTGCTGCCCCAGCCTGCTCTGCATGACTCCTCCCCTGCACGAGTTGGGGGAGGTCTGACGGGCGGCCTGTGCGCAGGGCAAGAGCCTCCGCAGCTGGCTGGGCAGCCGAGGAGACTGGCCTCAGCATGCCGCCCGAGCAGGCCTCCTGCTCTTCGGTTACCTCTTCTGTTGCTGGTCCTGACGAGGTGACCCGGAGGACCGGATAGTCAGGATGCCCTAGGATCGATGCTTTGTCCTGTGCTTACAAAGAGCCATGTGACACCGGCTACCTATCGTCAAGTCAGCAACAGGCTTCAGTTGATGGATTTCTCAGTAGAAATTAAGTCAAAGTACCCAAATTTTATATTTTTTTTCACTTACAGTCTTCTCTAGCAATCGCTAGAGACTAAATCTGGAGTCACACATTACGACATTTAGGAAAACATTTCATCCAAGCACAAATAGAAAAAGCACATCGTTTTTATCATCATCTGCTCCATCAGGATTAATACAAAATTTAACAAATTTGATCTGCATCTCCAGTTTTCCCGTAGTTTACTATTTCCCTTACCATAATTAATTAATACCATATTTTGCAATACTTCCAGAAAATCGCTGTGGAGAATAATGTGATCCCTTTAGCTTAATTGCTGATCTTTTCTTAAATGGTTTTTATATGTGCTGTTCCCCCAGACTGTTTTCTCTTTTATTTTTTTATTTAACCTGTAATTTGTACTTTCTGAATCTATCTTTTAAGCCCCCTTAAATCTTTTCTGCAACAAGGCAGAGAACAAATATGTTTATCCCCCTAAATCAGGAGAAAATCAAAATATCCCAGAGAAGCTGTGGGTAGGCCGGGTACAGTGTGCCCACCTACATTTGAGAAGGTGAAACTAGCTCATAATACCTGGGTTGTTTTTATTTTCTTCCTTTGGATATATTTATGAATGTATTCCTAACTTTAATTTCAGGGAAAAATGCCTGCTTTGCGATTTTTAAGGTTTCCGAGAGGAGTTTCTTAGGAGTCAGGAAGTATGTTAAATAGAATTTCGTAGTTTGTATCCTGTTTCATAGGTCACCACAGATCATTTGTTTCAAGTATGAATTATAAAAGAGTATTTAGGTTCTAGAATGGTTTGAATAGATTGGTCGTCTGTCTTTAAATTTGCTGATTTAACGTGAACTGTGTGTGAGTTTAGTGTGTTTACTGATAAAGCTCTTGCTCTTGTTCTCCCCAAATGAGATCAGTGTTTATGGATCTCTTTTATTTGAACTTTGGAATGTTCTGTAATAAAATATAATGATTTAAACTATTTTGTACATTTAAATATGCCATGTTGTCTATATCTACATTAAAAAATATTGTAAATACTTGTGTACAATCATGAAAGCTTTTCCTCAAAATGATTGAACTCTCCTCCCTGTCCTAAACTGTGACATAATATAAAATATCTGATTTTAAGCTTTGGGATTTTATCTTGTGGTAAAAATTAAAGGAAAACATTCTGAAGATTCTGTATAAATAAAATTTTGAAAATAAAGTGGTAAATCATTTGGTGTCTTTCTAATTATTAATGGCATACACATTGAATTGCAAAAAATGCCCTGTTAATTCAGCAAACGTTGGTTGAGCATCTATTATGTGGAGCATCTTAGGGGACACGAAGATGAGTACATCTTGGTTTCTTCTCACAAGAAGCCTGTTGCCTAAGTGGGAAACACATAAAACTTGATGCGGAAAGCTAAGACACTAAGATACCAAGTGGGATTGGTTATAAATGCCTGTGAAAGACGTCAAGGGTAATAGGTGTTGAGACAAATGAGAAAGAATTCTCTAGAATGTGAGCAGGGAGATCAGAGTCTTGGAGGAGACTACCTTTAAACAGTCTAGTAAGGTTTGGTTAAATGACATTTGGGGGAAGGTGTTCCAGAGAGAAGTGACCTTAGCATAGGCATGCAGGTAAGGAAGGAGAAATGAGAGAATGGTGAGAGTCTGGCCAGAGGGCCAGGGATATGCAGATGTCACTTATGAAGGCTGCTCACGTTCAGTCGGCTGAGGCGGCAAGGTCTGAAGTAAGAGAAAATCTAACCTTCAGATCAGAGTTAACTCGTTAACTGGTCTGTAACTTTCCAGTCTTGTTTACTAGCATATATAAAACCTATTCATTTAAAAACAACAAGGACAACAGGTCACACTGTGTATCTTCGGTTTCTGTCCTTTCACTGAGGACGTCTCTGTGTCAGCACAGAAACAGCTGTCTGTTCTTTGCAGGAGGCACATAGCATTCTGTAGTACACATTTGCTGTAATTGATTTGATCCATTTTCAGTTGAACTTTAGGTGCTTCCCATTTTTTTATGAAAAATAAATTTTATTTGCACACTGTTAATATTTCTCTGAATAGATTCCTAGAGGCTTAGTTGCTAGGTCAAGATCCACGTACCTTTTAAATTTGGTTAGCATCTGCAGAAAAATGTTTGGTTTCTACAAGCTGATTTTCCTCATAGTACAGCCACGTTTATCTTATTTACGGCACCAATTTGGTGTCTAAATGATAATTTAGGTGGCAAAATACAATAAAGTCTTGAGTTCCGATTCCGTGAGGCGTCCATTTCATTGGAAGTTCCTTCCTCTGTACGCTGTCAAGTCTTGCTCACTGACCATTTGCTGTAATGTTCTGATCGTGGCCAGTATCCTGCTCAGCCTGTGGCTCCAGACCAGCGTCAGCCACAAGCCTATTTGTGCTGTAGTGGTTTTTCTTCCTTTCGTAATGTGTCTACATCACTGATTCTCAATTCTGCACCTATAGGATGCTAGCTTAAATAGAAGACTCGGTATTTGCAGAGAGATGTAGCTAAATAGAAAATCTGCTCTCGTCTTCCATATTTTTCCCGCTGTCAGAAACAAGCCTTGTCAGTTAGTGACTGACACCTGCTGCTGGGTGTAGGCAGTGATTACTTGCCCACATCGTCCCACTTACAAGGTCACCTCGAAATGCAGAAGAATCGGGAAGTTTCAGAAAGCAAGTTAACGGCTTTGTTTATTTTATCTCGATCAGTGTTTATTGAACGTTCTTTGTTCCAAAACCTCTGATAGATGACGGAGCCGTAATTGTGGCTTCTCTACCCATTGATGGGAGATTGTCTACATCAGACTCCCTTTGCTGAACAAAATTTAATAGTTTAAAAGATAGCTTGGTAAGACATTTTTCAGAACAGAACTATTTTCCTACTGACAAAACATAAACAATGAGTGGATTTAATCCTCACCCACCGAGAGAGAGAATGAAAATTTGCTTTCATGAGGTCAGTTTGCTGTGAGGCGGTCCCTCCATCGGATTCCAGCATCATGGAGTTGGAGAGAACGTTAGGAGAATGAAAGCTAGATGCTAGGACAAACCAGCCCTCCTTTTCAGTGGCTTAACACAGTAGACATTTATTTCTCACACAAAATCCATTGCAGGTGTTCTGAGGGAGTGACCCCCCAGGCAGCTCTTCAGTAGGTAATTCGGGTCACAGTGGCTCTGTCATCTTGTGCTCCAAGTAGCCCATCTGAGGACAAGAATAGAGGATCGGACTCTTGATATTTAACTGCCGTGGCTTGGAAGTACACACATCATTTTTGCTTAGATTTCTCTGGCAAGAACTAGTCACGTGGTCCCACCTGGATGCAGAGGGTCTGCGAAAGGGAGTCCTGGGTGGGCAGCTGCTTCTCCACAGAATTCCGCTCTGTGAAAGAACGTGCATCTCTGTTAGTGACCAGCTGTCTCTTACAGGGGGCTAGGGTTGGCTTTATAAAGTGTTATCAACTCGTCTTCGAATGTGCTTTAAACTACTTGAGACCCAACGTTCGTAAAGAAAAGTTGACATCAGGTTTCTTTGAAGCCACAGCCCTAATATGAAAAGAAAATGGATAATGTAGCCCCCTCGACAAAGACTTAGAGCTGGAAAGGATGTTCAGGCTTAAAGCCCCAGATTCCAGTAGGAAGTAGCAGGTCCACAGAAGTGGAGAGACTTGCGCAGCCACGCACGAGCGGGCAGCGAGGCTGCCTCTAGAAAGACCCCAGTTCTGCTACCACGCCTTCCTTCTGAAGGATTCCAAGTTGTTTTCAATTTCATGGCATAAAGAACTACTCTGAAGTCTATACGTGCAATTCAGACATGCGATATAATTTATGTTTTAATTTAAAATGTAATTTTGTCATTTAGAACTGCAAGGTCTAATAAATGCCCAGAACATGACTTTTATGGAAAAGTTGACTAGGGACTTACTATTAGAAGTGATACAATTAATGAGACTTTATTAGCTTTATCTAAGATTAGCTGTATTAGCTTTATCTAGGATTAACGAACCCCGAAGTCCTTGCTGTTTGCCTTTATAACAAAGCTGCATCTGTTCTTGAGTCATCTTAATGAAAGTGTTGGTATCCAGGCCCACTGGAGGGCGCTCTGGCACAGGTTATGACGCGATGGTCTCCGCCCTCTGTGGGTGATTGGCCTAAGGAGTCAGAAAGACGGGACAGGGCCGAACTTGTAAACACCCTAAGTCGTCGACTGTCTGGTTCCTTGAATTGTGTGCTCCCGAGGCGTTTCCTTGTTTGCTGGTCTCTTCAGGTTAGCCATTTTAATTTGGGGAGGTGTTTTATAATAGTAGCATCCATCCATTTGTAGATGCAGTGCTAACTGCTTGACATACATCACTGGATTTAATCCCCACAACAGCCTTTTCTTTTTTCCTGGGGGGAGTACCAGTTGGTACCCCACTTTGGAAAACTGCCAACACTGACGCCGCCACGTCACCCTTACCACGCTGTTCTGCAGTGAGCTCTTTCCACAGGCACCCAGGAGGTTGCTGTTTACTCCTAAATTCACTGGACATGTTTGATGGTTTTCACTGTGCTCTGACTGGGATCCTTTTTTGATTCTGATTGCATTTTCTAATTGGTTATTACTGCACTATAGGAAAGCTTGATTTTCTGTGTTCTTCCTACTTCTGGCCATGTGTATTTTTATAGTTTATTTAGGTAGAAACCCTTAGAATCTAAATCAGCATCAGTTACATCTTATCCTTTTATAGAGTTTTCCACATTTATTTTATGTTTTTTGGATTATTGCTTTGGGAAAGATCTCCATTAACATTGCTGAATATTAGTCATGGCCATTTTTTATTATCCCTATTTTTAAAAAGTGTTTTATTATCCCCATTTTAAACTTAGCCTTAGAGTGTTTAAGTAGCTTAGCCAAGGTCATGCTACCGGAAGTGGCAGAGACAGAACTCAAACTGAGATCTGTATGATTCTAAAGCCAGCTCACCAAACTATCACGTTATTTGTTTAAGGGCTGGAAGGAACCTAAGGAACAGCTTAGTCCCATCTCCTCATTTGGGGGATCGGAGAACCGATGCCCAGCGATGAAAAGTGGCTTGTCCGAGTCATGGACTCAGTCAAGGCCAGATTGGGAAGTCAAGGTCTTCCCGTTGCCGGAGCTCCTGGATCACACCTCCTGGGAATCTCTGCCTTCTCTCGACAACCAAAGAAATCCTGTGCTCGTAGATCATGTACCACACTTTGCCCCAACACGCTAGATGAAGCCATGGGGATTATTAGTATGGTACCTACAATAGAAGAAATGGGCCTTATGGATAGAGATTTTGCTCCAGCGTGGTTCTCTTCTCCATTACCGCCAAGCTTAGGGGAAGAGAATTCATAAGAGGAACCCCTTGCAGTATCAAAAGTCAGTCATCTCTCTGCCTCTCCATCCTCTGCACTGCAGCCAGAGGGGTTTTACAAAGCACAGATCTGAGCATGTCACAGCTCTGCTTAAAACTCTCCCAAAGCTTGCCGAGCTTTCTGCACCAAGTCCAACACGGAAGCTGAGAAGATCCTTGTGATGTGCCCCTATCCATGCTCTAGTCTCACCTCTTGCCAGGCCCCCTCTCCTTCCAACACACACTCACACATGCTCTTCACCTTAGTCATACTGGACTATTTGGCGAATCCAAGCGTGCAGCTCCACCCCTGCAGGCCTGTGCACGCCTCTCCCTTCACATGGAGCGCCTCGCCCGTCCCGCCATTGTCTTACTTGTATGGGGCAGCACTTCACCCAGAAGCCCACCTTGACACTTCACTCTGCACTCCAGACTGGGTGGGATCCCTTCCGCTGAGCTCCCCCATACCCTGTTCTTACCCCCATCACTGCCCCAGCCACACCGGCTTTTACTTGCCTCTTTACTTCTCTGCTCCCCTCACTGAACTGTGAGCTTCTGAATAGCGTGGACCCTGCCTTTTTAAACTTTGTATCCCTAATGCCTAATATAATAGCTAGCATAGAATAAAAAGGTACTTAATAACAGGTTGACGAATGAGTAAATGATTGAATGAAGGAAAGAGAACAGAAGGCAAATCTTTCAGGGAAAATCAGTTCTATCACCCTCAGATGCCAGACGTTCTTGTTTCCACTACGAGGAGGAGAAAGAACTGAGGCAGGAGTGTTTGTTCTGCGAAATGGGTGGGTGGGAGCTCCTGGTGGGAGCCGACAGCCTGGCAGAGCAGCGTCTCTTAGCTGAAGCGCGATGAGACTTCTGGAGACATGAATCAACTGATTAGCGAGGACGGCTTGCTCCAGAAGATGCGTCCTCCTGCAGTCGCCTCAAAACGCAAGGACAGGTGAGATCGCAACACTGCAAACATAACTGCATTTTCTAATCAAAAGTGCGACACAGCATGGATAATGATGAGGCCTCAGTGGCTTTACTACTCCACTTCCTGAGACTTTTTATCACTGAAAGCCGGGGGCGGGGGCTGGACCACTTTGATCCATCAGCTCGTGTTCTTTTCCGTACATGTGGAGAAAACAACTTGAAATGAAAACGCAGGCAGTGAGGTGGCATCCAGTTTCAGATGACAAGAGTGCCTTGGTAATTTGAGGTCAGGCTGGGGAATGGGCTCTGCGATCTTTGGGCAGGTGGTGTTTCTCTGTCAGGACGTGGGGACCACGAGAGCATTATCCTCAGACCTGACAGAGTGGAGCAGGAGGGGCAGCTCCCCTCACCTCCAAGCCCCTTCGCCACTTTGAAAGATGCCTGGGAGCTGTGCGACCTTTCCACCCAGGGAGTCACACAGCCCTGCTTCTCTGCCAAGGGCCGAAGGAGGGCAGGCCTGGCTCTCTGGACCCAGAGTGGAGTCACCCGCTCCTCCTTCGGAGAGACAGCAACAAAGACTAGAACAACAAAACGAAAAACAGGCTTTCGCAGGACTGGAGGGCTCTTCTCATCGCTGCAGAGGGAGAAAAGGGGACTATGCCGTGCCCCGTGGTTCAGCACCTGACAGTCCTTCCTCCCGACCAGGGACGCAAAACCCAACCGTGCGTCTTGCAAGGCTCCACGTGGGCAGCTGTTTCTTCTGGTTTCGCAGAGGCAGGGCCATGCAGTAGGAGCCGTGGACTTCCACTCAAAAGATTTCTCTGCGAAACAGAGAGCCAGATTTGGACAGTCAGAGAAGGGAGAAAAGGCATGCTGGGCAAACGGTACCAGGCGAGCAGTGGCACAGTGACAAGAGCAAACAGAGCCCGTGTGGAGTGAAGATTTGCACAGGACTGGTGTGCACTGTGTGTGACTGGAAGTCAGGGGTCACGACATAAGTGTCGATGGGTCAGATGCTCAAGGGTGTCAGATGCCATTTAGAGAGGGGAATATTCATGAGCCTCATGAAAAGAGATTCAGGCAGTCCACAGCCACCATCTTTGAATCCTAAAATGCAGGGCTCCCCTGAGCCAGTAGTATCCAGGCTTTTATTCAGCTAGACATCTCTGTTTAAAGAAGAACTTGCATAAAAACTATGCATATAGAACAGATAATAGCCAAAAAGTAGAAACAAGCAATTGGCCATCAACTGAAAAATGGATAACAGTGTGTAGCATATCCATGCAGTGGAATACTATTCAGCCATAAAAAGGGGTGAGGTACTGACACATGCTGCAACATGGAGGAACCTTGAAACGTTATGCCCAGTGAAAAAAGCCAGACACAAAGGACCACATATTGTGTGATTCCATTTATCTGAAATGTCCAGAACAGGCAAATCACAGAGACAGAAAGTAGAGTCGCGGTCGCTCGGGGTGTGGAGGAAGGAATGAGGAGCGACTGCTAATGCAGACAGGGCTGCTTTTTGGAGAGATGAAAATGATCTGGAATTAGGTAGTGATGGTGATGATGGTTGTACGACCTTGTGAATATACTAAGAACCACTGAATGTACCGAAAACCATGCTTTAAAATGGTGATTTTTATGGTCTGGGAATTTTGTCTCAAAAAAAAAAAACCCCAGAAGCCAAAACAGACAAAGCAGCACAGGGCTAGTGCAGGGCGGCACGCTGGGGCAACGTCACCCTCATAGCTGTCCCTATCATTTCCAGCGTCCCTTCCAGTCTCCCAGCCAGAGGTTTTACACCGGGCTTCCAGAGCCCTAAGGAGCCGAGTAGGAGAAAAAGTGGGAGTCTTAAAACTGAGCATGTAAACTTTCACTTAATTCCCCTGTTCACTCCCAATCCAGAAAAGCTGTGCTTTGCCCTCCCCAGAGACTGAACGGGCAGCGACCTGGTGGGCTTGGAGGGTCACTGCCTGCCGAGGAAGCAGGAGGACACTGAGGGGGACCTGCTTCTTAAACATCCTTCCTGGCAGTCCACGTCTTTTTAGTCCCATCTTCATCCCCAATCCAGATGTGCTTGGTGCTGTAAACTTGAGGGATCGGAGAGGCTCCACAGGGCAAACAGGTTCCTTCTTGCCGACCCCCACTGCGGGGGTCTTCTCCCCGCACGGTCCCAGGTCTGCTAAGTCAGGCCTCTCCTGTTTGTCTTCTGTCGTCACATCTGTTAGTACAAATCAACCACCACCACCTTGGTGTGCTTTCCTGAGGTTCCAGGGGGGCACGGAGGTTAACCGTGAATATTCAGTCTTTCCTCTCTAACCCGGAGTCCACCATGCTTTTCCATGTTCCTTAGATTCCCTTCAATTAGCATAAGTTTCTATAATCAGAAAAAAGCGAGAAGGAGAAAGGTGGACATTTTGGAGGTCGATTTGAAAGACCTTGGAAACTGCAGACAGGTGTGAGAGCTCGGCAGGAGCCTGGCACGTCGCGGGAGGGCGGGGGCGCTGCCGGCAGGGAGACGGGATCAAAGACCAGAAGTGGTCTGATGGTGCTCAGCCAGAGTTTACGTTGCTCCGTTCTCACGGGAGGATTTGTCTGCAAGCTCTGATCGTAGGCACACGGAAAGACCAGCTTTCTAGAGTGACCACTTGGGTGTGCAGTGTAAGCAGGGGCCTGGCCCACGGCCCCGGGTGCCCCTGAGCTTGGAAGCCAGAGCCACTTGACGCCCTCCTCCACCTGCTCTCCAGACTCAGCCCTTCTCTCTGTTCTGGGACCAGTTGTGACTCTAGTGAGGGTGGGGTGAGTATAGGACATCTCAGGCGCTGGAGTGATTAGCATCCAAATAAGTCCAGCCACAAATTCCCCTCTGACTCACATCCCAACCCTAATAACAACCCAGAGGAAAAGGCCCTGCCTTCAACTCCAGTTCTAGCACCAGCCCACCGACACACTTCTAAGTCCCGTGTTGTCGGGCCTTCCACCAGGGCTTGAAATCCAAGCCAGAACGCACACCTTGTAGCTGGATCCCGGTTGCCTGCTGCCACCCGTCCCCAGCATGCCCTTTGATGTTTCTCAAGACACCCCTCCCCCTGCCCTCCAGAACCGGAGTGCTCTCACCCCACATGTTCACGACCAAGGAGGCAGTTACAGCAGCCGATGCCATGGCCCCACCCGGGTCAGCGTCCTGAGTGAGGAGCAGCAGAGACAAGCATGCCTCACCTGAGGCAGCTGCCCCAGGTCTGCCCTCAGATGGATCTCACCCCCCAGGTTAAGCCCAGGCCTGGCCTGTCTTTCTGGGGCTCTTGAAAGCTTGATGATTTCTTCCCAATGTCAGTAGACAAATTTCCCTGTTGCCCCATTTAGACCTGACTTTGGAAAGGCCCACTCTAGAGCTCGCTGAGCCAGTTTTGCAACACAAATTTGGAGGAGAGACTGGATATGAGCTGCAATAATGAGATTGCATTATCCATAATCAGATCTTACTGCTTCTCTGCTATTAATTAATAAACTGCTTTTAGAAGGTTAAAGACGGTGAGGGGCCAGGGAGCCCTAGGGTCAGGTGAGAGAAACAGAGCAGACAGCTAAGAAAGACATCTTCCTGGCTGTTATTATCCTTGTGGTATTAATGCTGGCACGGCCCCGTTTTAAATCCACTGCCACCACTCAGTAGGTGTGTGACCTTGGGCAATCATTCTGCATCTCAGTTTCTTCATATGTAAAATGGGGTTACTAATAGTGCCTAAATCATAAGGTTGTTGCAAGGAATAGATGAGCTAATACATGCAACACACTTAGGACAATGCCTAGAACGAAGCAGGCACTCAATAAATGTTAGCTCTCGTCATTGTTGCCTTTACCATTCTTACTACCGTCATTAGTGATGTTGTCAGCGTTGTTATTTAAACACAGGCTCAGGGAAGCTTCAGTGTGGGAAACAGAAGCCACTATAGGTGTTTTATGCAGGAGGAGATTTAACACCAGAAATTAGATGCTTACAAAACCACTGGAAAGGGGTGAGGCTGTGGGCTCCAGTCAAGGCCTCCAGGAACGGTCACTGGGTGGTTCCCACTGCCCAGGCGAGGTTGCTAGGACCTTTGAGGCCACACTGGAGCCTGCTGGAATTGAGATCCCACCATGGCTGCAGTGACCACTGCTGCTGCTGCTGCCTCTGAATGCTGAGAAGCCGGGCAGTGACCACTCGGGAAGCGAGAAGCCAATGAAGGAGCCCTCGTCACCAATGGATGGACACTGGAAGAAAGATACGCAGAAAACTCATCTCCACATCCCACTTGCAGCAAAACTATCCTAAAAGAAGCAGGAAGACGGCTTTCCTCTCACCTCCACCTGCCAGGTCTCCTGAAAGAACATCTAAATGGCAGAACCCAATTAGCATGCAGAACTCTGAGAGTCTGGGAAGCAAAGTTTTTAGCTTTACAGTTTTTCCAACTAGGAAGGAACTGGAAGAGAGGTGGAGAGAGAGAATGCGCACAGTCCGACGCAGGCAGCCACGTGGGCAGGCCCTCCTGAGCAGGAAGCACCCTCTGTCTAGAGGGCAGACCTCACCTAGAGGAGCAGGTCGTCCCAACTTCTTGCAGCAAACGAGACGAGCATAGAGAAGGGACTCAGGCACAAGCAGAGAGGCAATCTAACTGTCCTGGCCTTCGCCATGAAGTTGAGTCTATGTCATGAGCAGAAATGTATCACCTAGGAAAACACAGAATACTCTCATAACGCTTGCCTTTCGGGCAAAGCACCAACACCAGAAGCCACGAGAAAAAAGATGGACATATTTAACTAAATAAAAACTCTAAAATGAAAATACAAGCAATTAATACAAACAGTTAATAGCCATGCTATATCAGAAGCTCCTTTAAGACACGAGGAGTGAAGCATTCCCCTGGAGCAGGTCACCTGATGCTTCTCACAGCTTGGGGGCTGTGTGTACTCCATCCTCTGTCAGAAGAGCCTTTTCCCTCCCCCACCTGGAAAACCCCTATTGATATCCGAAGGCCATATACCATCCTAATCTCCCTGACTCATTAAGTGACGCTGCCTCTGTGGTGGATGTTATGGTGCATGGCCAGATTGCCCTTCAGAATGGAGGTACCAGTATTCCCAGCTACCAGGACAATTGAATCTTGTTCAGGGGATTCCCACTCCAGAAAGAAGCTACCCTGCCCAAGGTTAGACCACTTCCCTGGGGGCAGCCTGCATCCAAGACTGGGGGACACAGGAGTGCAAATGCCCAGAGCCCTTGGACAATTAGGACAGTTCAGCAGCCAGCTCCAGAGATGCCCGTGGACTGGCCAGGGCCTCTGTTCAGATTTCTATATCCAACCAACTCCACTTTCCTCACCCCTTTCAAGCGTTGGTCCAGAGAGCACTACCCAGTAACCCTCCCCCACACAAATCTGAGTACTGGAGTCTCTTTTCCTGGGAATCTGAGCTGTGACGCTCTCCTGTTGGTGGTTTATAGATTTTCCCATGGTGACATCTGTTGATTTAGTCCATCCACCTTAACAGCTTCTCATTGTACAAACATACCACAATTTAGTTATTCCTCCCTCGTTACGGACATGTAGGTCATTTCCCACTTTTTTTCTTCTATAAACAGTGCTTCCATTGTTATCTTCTCACGCATCTCTGTGAGCACACATGGGAGTTTCCCGGGGACGCGCACCTGGAAATGGCACTGCAGAGTCAAAAGCTATCTGCAGCTCCAAGTGTGGAGATGGCCAAATTCCTCTCAGAGGTCGCGTTACCCATCGACACTCCTGCCCGCCTTGCGTCAGAGAGCCTGCCTCTCCGCACTGACTAGGTGTTGTCAGCCTTCTAAATGGTGCCAGTCAGCTGGAAGGGAAATACCATTTCATTGCTGTTTTCATTGTAATTTCCCAGGTGATTAGTGAGCTTGAGGATCTTTTTGTCTTTGTGGAGGGCGGTGGCCTATTCCCCTCTTGGAATTACTTGTTCATATCTTCTGCCCATTCTTATATTGGGTCATTGGGCTTTTCTTATTAATTTGTAGCAATTCTTTATATTTGGGCAAACAGAGATCATCTGTTGGTTACATGCTTGGCAAAACTACCACCCCCTCTAGTTTCTCCATTAATTTTCTTAGACTTCTTTACACATACAACTTTTAAATTTTGAAATAGTTGAAAATCTTTTTATTATTTACTTTATGACTTATATGGTTTTAGGTGAAAGAGATGATTTCCTAGGGCCATAAGAATATATTCTATTTTCTACAACAAGTTATTTTTGTGTATGGTTTCTTATGTGTATAGCTAATTGTCTCACCCACTTATTGAAGAGGCCATTCTTCTCTCACTGATTTATGATGCACCTTGCTCACGTAGCAAACTCTCATCTACCCTGGGCGCTGTTTGGGGCTCACGATTCTGCTCCACGAGTCTGTCTGTCCTTGTGACAGTTCCTTCCCACTTTAATTTCTAGAGCATTATAATAAGTCCTTGTTTGATGCAGCAAATCCTCATTTTTTTTTTTTTTTCAGAATTGTCTTGGCCAAACTTAATCCTTCAATCAACCATGTGACTTCTAGAATCAGCTCAACAGTTTCACCAAAACTACAACCACCTTTTGGGAGTTTGATTGGAATTGCATTGAGTCTACAGAGAATGTTGAGGAGAACTCACATCTTTAAAATATTAAGTATTCTTATCCATGAAGATAGTATATGTCCTTATCTGTATTATATCAACTTTAATGTAAACTTTGTTAATATCTTGCAGTTAAACTTTATACTTTTGTTTACACACACATTTTATTCTTAAAGTGTTAAGATTTATTCTTCAGGGCTGGCCACGTGGCCGAGTGGTTAAGTTCGCGTGCTCCGCTGCGGCGGCCCAGGGTTTCGCTGGTTTGGATCCTGGGCACGGACATGGCACTGCTCGTCAGGCCACATTGAGGCAGCGTCCCACTCGCCACAACTAGAAGGACCCACAACTAAAAGTACACAACTATGTGCTGGGGGGATTTGGGGAGAAAAACGCAGGAAAAAGAAAAGAAGATTGGCAACAGTTGTTAGCTTAGGCGCCAATCTTAAAAAAAAAAAAAAGATTTATTCTTCAGTATCTTAATTTTTGACATTTTTGTAAATTATATCATTTAAGAAATTTATAATCAATTGTTTGATGCTGGTGTATAGAAATGCAGTTTACTTTCATGTATGGATTTATACATATAAATCTTGATAAGTTATAAATTCTAATAATTTATAGATTTTCTCAGGTTTTAGAAAATAATATCATCTTGAAATAGTGACTCTTTCTTTCTAATCCTTATACCTCATATTTGTTTTATTTATCTTACCATGCTGGCTAGGACTTTCAATAAAATTCTGGGGGGAAAAGAGTAATAGATGAACTGATTTTATTAAAAGATTTGTTCTTAACGTTCCGCTATAAAGTATTATATTTATTGTAGGGATTTGTTTGTTTATGGATATTTTTATCAAGTTAAGAAAGTTCCCTTCTCTTTCTGGCTTTATAAGATTTCTTTCTTTTGTCATGAATGGCTGTTGAACTTGATTAAATATCTGTTTTCTGCAGCTATTGAAACTTTCCTGGCCTCCCGTCTTAATCTTTAGAGAAACACAGAAATATGTGACGTATGTCAGGATATTGTTCCTAGGGCAGCTGGAGATGGGACAAAGGAAAGCTTTCTATGGATCCATCACAACCTTGGCAATGCAGGTCACTGGGGAGAAACCTAGACTAGCTTGGACTGACAAACTGGGTGGCAGGAAACGTGGTAGTCAGAGTCAGAAAGTTTTCCTGACCTGCCTGGAAGAGAACCTCGTCTCTAAGGTTCCCATAAGCAGTACCCTCCAACTACTGAGGGTAACTGATATTAAACATTGAGATTATCGGCATCCTTGCTACAGAGAGCACTGGTCAAGGATGCAAGACCCAGGAAATGAGAATGAGTGCCTCTGGGACCAGGTGTGGCCAATGGCTACTCTTTGTGAAACCCTCTAATATAAGCTTAATCATACAGAAGCCCAATTTATTTCCATTGTTTAAGCTCAATAAGAAATGGGAAAAGGAGGAAGCCAAGATTGCCTCCTTGAAAGGAAAGCACTCAATGTAAAACTGGTGGCCACCAGGTGAGGGGTTGATAGCTGAGCACGCACTTCACATGAGGGGGGAGAGAGGCCACACTGGGGTCCGTGCCTTTGGAGGGCAGTGGGGCAAGAGGAGCTGAGGTGATCCAAAAATGGCCAAATGCCCATAGGAGAACATGCAGGTGAAAGGACCCTCGTGTGATGGGCTGCAGATGGTGCCTGACAAAGCTGAACATCGCCGAGCATAAGGTGAGAACCATCATTCTGACTGACTTGGAGCACGGGGGGAAGTAGAGCAGGGGGTGAGAGTGGGCACGTGGGAGATGGCAGTCTTGAGAGGCAGAACTCCCCAGTGTCGTCGTCTCAATACCCACTTGTAACCCTATAAACCGCAAGTGGTAGGAGGTAGACAAGGAGGCAACTTAGGGGGAGGCCTGGGGAAGGGAAAGACCAACACTGGATAAAGAAAGCAAGAAACCCATGCGTCTTGGCTCACTCGGACTTTCAGAGCACCTGAGAAAGTGTCACCACCCAGTTACATACTGCTTCACATGTGCTCATTTCTCTCCCCGGACAGAGACTAGGGACAGGGACTGGGTTTCCACCTTGTGGAGGATCAGCAGTACAGCTGACTCTTGTTATTCGTGGTAGTTATGATCTAGAAAGTCTGAGAACACTGAATTAGCAAAAACTGAACCAGTGCTCCTAGGGGAAATACAGGGTTAGGTTCCTACTAACTTCTGGTCACAAAATCTTCACCAACCAATCAATACATAACGCTGTCTGATGTGCGTTTCTGTTTAAAGACACCTTATTGAATATATACTATTGCGTCTTTGACTGTGAACTCACAGCCTACAGCACTGGAGCTTGAACCTGTCTACACGTATCTAGCACATGTGCTTTCTCCATGAAGCACACTGAGCCTTCTTGCACTTAGGCACTTGGCGCCTCAGCTCTATGCTTAGGGGCCATGTTAAACAGCAAAATCACCAACGAAAAGCAGAAAAAAGTGAAAAACATGGCACTAAGTAGACTATGAAAAGGACACGTTTACAGTAGGAGCTGAAGCAAGAAGGCAGAACATCACCTTGTTGAGCTTCAGCGGAGAGTGTGAGGTTTGGGTGGTGTAAATTTTTTGCTGCTCTGCGCATGTCTGCAAATGACCGTGGAAGTACCTGAGTATTGCTTTTGGGGTTACAAGTACATTTTAGCAAGTAGGTGAATTCATAAGTATGGAATCCATGAATGGTGAGGATTGATTGTATAGCTTTTGTGGCACACAGGGATTTCCTGTGAGGAGAAATATAAGCTCCAAAGACCTAGGGTGGGATCCTAGACACTCCTCAGGGAGGAGGTGAGCGGGAGAGCCTTTGCACTCGTGTTTTGGTGTGCGATGATAGCCTGCTGGACAGTCCCCTGGAACTGGCAAACACACCCTCTGACACCTCCTTGGTAACCAGCTTTCCGTCTATTTCACCTTACAGTTGATTCTATTCATAACTTCCTCTAGACTATGAGAGGTCCTAGGTACAAGAAAAATATCTATTTTGTGGTCCCCACCCCCCAGTGCCTAGTACATGGCAGGCACACAGTTAATGTCTTTTCAATAAATATAAAGCTGGGAATCTTAAGACTGAGTTGCCCATGAGTGACCATCCAGTCTCACACAATGGAAAGTGCTTTTAACTTCACAATGTACCTTCACATCCATTGTGCTATTTAATCCTCACAGTGACCCAAAGGAAAGTGTTGTTTTTCTTCTTTGTAGACGAGGAAACATTTCCAGTCCAAACTGCTCTTCTGCAGTCCAGACCATATTCCAGATAGCTATAGAATGTCTCGCCCAACTGGCCCACGTGCACAGCAAACACACGTATCCAGAAAAGCACTCACTGAGCCCCCGTTCCCCACTGACCCAGACCAGAACCTGTTCACGCTCCGGAACTGTCCACGTGAGTTCGTGGCACCGCCACCTACCGAGTCACCCAGCCAGCAGTTTGCGAAACTGCCCTCTCTCCTCCTCTCCCTCCCTTCCCACATGCCCTCAGTCTGTGAAGTTTACCTCTCAATGCCTTATGTCTCAGCCCCTCTTCTCCAAACCGCTTTTCCTGTATTAGCTCAGGCCCTGATCACCTCTCCTGGGCTAATGTGTTAGCCTGGGTTCCGTTTCAAACTCCTTTCTTGCAAACTCAACTTTCACCCCACCGCAGCTCCAGTTCCCCTCCCTTCTAGACCACACGTCCCGGTGCTGACAGCACAGTCTTTATAAACACCAACTTGATGGAGTCTTTGTTCTCCTGTAAACAGTTGAATGTCCCATTATTATTAGGACAGATTCCAAATTCCTTAACTTATTTGGCCCCTTGTGTCTTCAACTCAGCTTTCCTTTCTGGATTCATCACTCCTTACTCCCAGTCTTACTCAGCTGTTCATAGTTCACTAATGTGCCCCATCTCTCAAGACTCCACCCCTATTCACATGTGGTTCTCTCTGCCTGCATTTTGTTCCTGCTCTTTCCACCTGACTGACTTAGGATCAACGTCTCCAGCAAGTTTCACCTGACTTCCCTGGTGCGAACACAGGACTGAATCTCATGGCACATCTGACTTAACTCTGATCCTCACTGCTTGGATATGACACGGTTGTTTTCTCTCTATTCCACTAGAGGGCGTACTCCTCGAGGGCTGAAATTGCTCATTCCTATCTCCAGGGTCTAGCACATTGCCTGTCACATACTAAGTGCTCAGTAAACGTTGAATGGGTAGATGGATGGATGGAGGGAGGGATAGGTGCATCCTGTTCAAGATGGCATGGCCAGCAGAGGGAGAGACAAGGACTCAAAGCCAACCCTTGTTTCCATGTTCTTACTTTTGTACTACCTATCTTCAAAACCAGTTCTCCAAATGACACCTCCCATTGCAGGCTGCTACAAATGATGATGCTACGCCCTGAGAGCTGCAGTTGCTCAGATGAAGGGCTCCATGCCCCGTGAGTACAAGGTGGTAATTTGTCCAATGGGCTTTTTGTGTCCTGGACTGAATGCTGCTGAACCAGCTAATAAAATCTACATTGTAATTAGGGAAAATATTCCTGGGGCAGGTTGGAGAGATAATTACTGCCTAATTGTATTTTCCCCCCGTATTTTAACCCAATGGTCTAGAAAAATAATTTAGACTTGTGACTTTTATAATTACCTTTTTTGAGAGGACTCTTCAGAATTGTCACTATCATCTAACAGGGTTGAGAGCTAACTCTGGCTTAGGCACTCTTCTAAGGGCTTTGTCCGCGTTATCTTATTTGGTTATCTCGAAGACCCTATGAGATAGGTCCTAGTTGCCTTATTTTACAGATGAGGAAACTAAGGCTAAGATGGGTTAAGAATCTTGCCCAAAGTTGTCCTGGCAACAGGGTGAACTAGAAGAGTCTGTCTGCTATCAAAGACAGTGATCTTACCCACTTCCCTGCGCTGCCTCCGTGATTCTCAAAGGATTCACTTATTCAGTTAATTTAGAAATTCTTTTTTTTCAAAGATTTTTTATCATTCCTTTTTCTCCCCAAAGCTCCCTGGTACATAGTTGTATATTTTAGTTGTGGGTCCTTCTAGCTGTGGCATGTGGGACTCCGCCTCAGCATGACTCGATGAGCGGTGCCATGTCTGCGCCCAGAATCCAAACTGGCAAAACCCTGGCCCGCCGAAACGGAATGCCAGAACTTAACACTCGGCCACGGGGCCGGCCCCTAGAAATTCTTTATTGTTAAGTAGTGCTAGGCACTGTTTCAGGTGCTGGAGATACAATAGGAAACAGAAGTCTCTGTTTGCACGGAATATATGCTCTGGGGACAGAAGGAGGCAAACAATGGAATAAATGTATCCTATGTCGGCTATGGTAGACGCTATGAACAAAGGTAAAGAGAGTGCGTAGGGAGAGCTACTTAAAGAACAGATGAGGGGCCAGCCCCGTGGCCGAGCGGTTAAGTTTGCGCGCTCTGCTTCGGCAGCCCAGGATTTCGCTGGTTCGGATCCCGGGCGTGGACGTGGCACCGCTCATCAGGCCATGTTGAGGCAGCGTCCCACATGCCACAACTAGAAGGACCCACAACGAAAATTACACAACTATGTACTGGGGGGCTTTGGGGAGAAAAAGGAAAAAATAAAATCTTTTAAAAAAAAAAAGAACAGATGCATCTAACTTCCAAAACAACAGCATCTTCGGCTAAGTTCTCTGGAGAACACTCTGAGCCTGAGATGCACGCAGATTGATTGGGAAGCACCCTCAGGAAATACACCTGTAAGGAAACGAGGACAGCAGGACTGGGCAGAGGAGAAGCTGAACCAGGATGGGACTGCATCCGAACCCTCAGCTGACACTACAGTGAGCTCGCAATTGAGAGGACTCTGCAGGGTTGTCTAAATCGATGCAAAGGGGGCCAGGCTTTTGTGTCCCCCATCGGGCAGGCATCGTCTCCTGGCTATCGTGGGGAGGGACTGAAGCCTCTCCTGCAGCCGAGGACAAGGGCTAGTGAGGAGCACTTTTGGAGTCTTGGGTGTTGTTTCTGGACAGTGGGTATTTCCCTCAAGACTCTCTCTTTTTTTTTTTTTTAAGATTTTATTTTTCCTTTTTCTCCCCAAAGCCCCCCAGTACATAGTTGTATATTTTTAGTTGTGGGTCCTTCTAGTTGTGGCATGTGGGATGCCACCTCAGCGTGGCCTGACGAGTGGTGCCTTGTCCACGCCCAGGATCCGAACAGGTGAAACCCTGGGCCGCCGAAGCGGAGCACTCGAACTTAACCACTTGGCCACGGGGCCGGCCCCAAACTTCTTTCTTTTTCTTTCTTTTTTTTTTTTTTTGAGGAAGATTAGCCCTGAGCTAACATCTGCCGCCAATCCTCCTCTTTTGCCAACAGAGATTGGCCCTGAGCTAACATCCGTGCCCATCTTCCTGTATTTTATATGTGGGATGCCTGCCATGGCTTGGCTTAGGTAAGCAGTTTGTATGTCTGTACCCGAGATCCAAACTGGCAAACCCCAGGCCACCAAAGCAGAATGTGCGAACTTAACCATCTAACTGCTGCGCCACCAGGCTGGCCCCTCAAGCCTCTCTTGTAAGGTTGTTGGCTGATGCCAAAGAATTAACTACCTAAGCCTCTGTTCTTCATCTTTACAGGCCAGAATAATAACATATCTGCCAAAAGAGTTGCTATAGGGATTAGAATGATAAAATGGTGATAAATGACCCTATAGAAATATAACAGAGATTAAATGAATTAAGGTCATCTATACTGTGGAATAGCACAGATGATGTGTGAAAAATAAACGATCTGGAAACAAGCCGATGTGGAGAGACAAGACATGAGAAAAACAAAAAGGAATATGACAATACGTATCATATGATACCATGTATTTTCAAAAGACATCTATTTGTATCTATATAGAAAGACAAATGGAAGGCTATCCATCAAAGCGTTGACTGAGTGCAGGAGTCAGCCATGGGGATGGGGCGAGGCAGAGCTGGAACAGAGACGGGCTGGAGCTGGCCGCACTTAGATGGGAGGAGGCAGCACAGAGGAGATGCAGGCAGATGTGAGGGGTGTATGGCAGTGCAGAAAACAAACTTGGATGGGACTTTAGAGATAACTTGCCGTCCAGACTTGCTTGTGCTCTGAAGTCAGCAAACCTAAGTTCAAGTCCCGACTCCACCACTAACCAGCTGATTAATCTTGGGCAAAGCAACGTCCCTGAATCTCAGTTTCTTTATCTGTAAAATGGGGATAATAATACCTACCTCGAAGAGCTGTTGTCAAGATTAGACACGATTGCCTCAGACACTCAGTCACAGAGGCCACTGTCATCAGCACAAAGTGGTCACCTGACATTCCCTCCACTTCTGCACGAGGAGCGAGGATCTGAAGGACGGCTTCCCCAGAGGCAAGATAACCCTCCGGGATGAACCAGCTCTCCCAGGAGCGAACTCTCCTGCTGTGTGCTTCCACCTTGCTAGATGGAAAGCTGATTCATCTAAAATTCCTCTCCTTGTAAATCAGCAGTTCACTTAGTTTTAAAATTTTTCATCAAACTATAGTGCACATGGTTAAAAAAGCAAAAAAAGAGTACAATAAGCCTTCTAATGAAACACAGCAAGTCCTTCTCCAACCCTTGATTCAGATTCCAAAGGCAATTGGAGCTCATTTAACTCATTGAGCTTATCAGTTACCTCTGTATTTCTAAGTAACATGCTTACTTTACTGTTTCCCGTTTTTTCAAATTGAAACATCATCTATTGTCTTTCTATTATGATCCAAGCATTTAGCGTTCTTATACCACTCTCTCATCCCCCATCTGCCCCATAGTTTTAGTTAAATTGAAAATCAGGGTTTATATTATAATGACTGTGTAAATACAACTCTTTAATTTTTTTCAAACTCCTCATCAGATCACCCATTTACCTATTCTTTGATTATTGTTTTCAAACATCCTCATATTGGATACTTTATTTATCTCATTACCTCCTCTTTCTGTTTCAACGTGGGGACATTTCTCTAGGTGCCTCTGTCCTCCTGCTCAGACTAGATGGGCAGCCTCTAGGTCTCCTGCACAGCTGCCATCGGGGACTCTCTTTGTTGTTCTCTGGGGTGGAATCCTGGGTCGCCTGGGTTTCACATCTTCTTCTTTCCCTAGTTTCGCTGGAGCACATCCTTAAAAAACAAACTTGGTGGGGAGCGGTGTAAGGTTTCTCCTTACATCATCCTCTGTATTTGCAGTTGGCCAATAGTAGGATGGTTTTCTTCCTGCAAGGAACTTCACAGCCCTGAAGTTAAACAGGTGTAATCAAAGCGTTACACACTAATGCATTTGTTTAACAAATATGGGCGGGAACCAGGGCCTGTCCAAGGATCTGAAATCAACAAGGCAGAGACCCTGCTCTCAAGATGCTATTTCATTGGGGAAAATACGTAAACAGGCAATAACATAGTGTGATCAATATTACGGTAGAAACTTCATAAGGTGCTAAAAGAGTGCACCCTCCCCCCGAAAAGGGACTTGACCTAGCTTGGGGAGCTCATAGAAGGCTTCCTAGAATTGGGACTGCCTAAATTGAGCCTAAAAAATGAGAATTCCTGTTTATTTATTTATATGGTATATAAATGTATAGGGTTAAAAAATGGATCTAAGATATTTTACAAAATGTGGTATACTTACCACTGAAGTCCTTCCACCTTCCACAACTATGTCTAGACCTCTCTGGGCTTCTGGGTTTCAGCATTTTTTTCCAGGGACTCAAATAGTGCCCGATACATGGTTGTTGAATGAATGAATGCCAGAAGCAGCATTATAAATCAGCGGAAGGAGTGAGTTCTTCCAAAAGAACGTTTAGTAAATGACCTTGGGCAGCTTACTATTAACACACACGAGAAAATAATAAAATTAGTTCCTTGCTTTAATTCACTTACAAAAATAAATTCCAGATGGACTGAAGACAAAAAATCTTTAAAACTTTTTGAAGACAGTACAAAAGAATATCTTTATGACATCAGAGCAGAGAAAGATTACTTAACTAGGACAGTGCATAAATCACAACGTAAAGATTGATAACATGGACACTATCAAATGCAAAATTTCTGCACAACAAGAGACACCAAAAGATACTTATCCCAGGGTATTGTCGAGAGTTCCTCTTCCACTGGACTTTGAAGGTCGTATTTGTTAGTCCAATAGATTTTGATTCTAGACATGACTTTGCCATTTACTGGTTATGTGAGCTTGGACAAGTGATCTGCTCTGAGGTCAAGTTTCCTCTTCTGTAGAATGAAGATAATGTCATTTTGGAGCATTAAATGATATGGCGAATGTAAAGCTCTAAGCAGAGTGCATGGTTTATCTCAGGTGCCCAGTTCGCTGGGTGTTGATGTTTTCAGGATTAATGAGGTATGATGCCACCCTACACCCTTGAAGAACATAGTGTATCAGGCAATTTAGGCAAATAAACAGACACTTAACTGTGTATAGGGTGACAAGTGCTGTCACAGTTCCTTTCGCTTTGGCCTCTTGCCGACCAAGAAGCAATGGGACACAGTTGGGGGAGCGGCATGTTGGCCTCCTCTGTTAGTCCCATTCCTCAGGGCTCTCTCGAAGCTCCTCTGCTCTTGCCATGAACTCTTTTTCAGTGATCTCATCCACTTCTATGGCCATGAAGGCCATCTCTGTGCTGCCAACTCCAGAAATTTTATCTCTAGCCAACACCTGACACATCCATTGAAATGTCTAAAAGATAGCTCAGACTTAGTGTGACAGAAACTACACTCTTCACTTTTCCATGTCCCTAAACAAACTCTTTCTCCACATTGGCCTAGCTCAACAAATAGCCCTCAACCCACTCAGTTAATCATGACAAAAACCCAGGGCTGGGGTCGGCCAAGTGGTTAGGTTCGTGCGCTCTGCTGCAGCGGCCCAGGGTTTCGCCAGTTCGGATCCTGGGCACGGACATGGCACTGCTCATCAGGCCACGCTGAGGCGGTGTCCCACATGCCACAACTAGAAGGACCCACAACTAAAATATACAACTATGTACTGGGGGGATTTGGGAAGAAAATAAAGCAGAAAAAAAAACATTGGCAACAGTTGTTAGCTCAGGTGCCAATCCGGAAAAAAAAAACCCAGGGCTGTCCTTGATAACTCCCCTCACTTACTGCCCAAGCCGTGTTCATTCTCCCATTGAAATATTTCTTAAATCCATCCCCTTCCTTCCACCTCCACCTTAACTACACTGGTCTGAACCATCAGGGTCCCTCACCTGGACTTCTGCTGTAACTGCCAGCAAGCTGCCCCCAAACCTCTCTTATCCTTCTTCCCTGGCTCATTCTTCAGCCAAATCTTTTGAAAATGTAAATTCAGTTGATATTTTTCTACGTGAAATCCTCAATTAGCTTCCCTTTGTACGTACGTAAAACCCTCATCTTCTACGGTGGTCCACAGGCCCTGGATCACCTGGCCCCACCCACTGCGCCTGCCTTGTCTCATTGCCTCTGCTCATCGGGCTTCAGCAGCGCTGGCCTTCTTCCAATTTCTGCAACACACACCTTTCTTTCTATCTCAGGCCATGGGCACATGCCTTCGCTCTGCCTTGAACAATCCCTGCCTCCCCCTTGGCCTAGCTAACCCATCTCACCCTTTTGTGTCTCTTTTTAAATGTCATTTTCTTACAAAAAATGTCCCTGTTGCCCCTATCTAAATCAGGTATTTCAAATTTCTAATCATCTCCTTTTATTCCTTCCCTACGTTTATCAATTTTAAAATATCAGTTTATTTTTGTGATTAATGCATACGTTCATCTCACTTGAGAGATTACAGATTTCCTGAAAGCGGAAGCTGCCAGTTGTGTTCCTACTGTTGCTGATGGAGGGGAGTTGGGGGGGCGGCACCCAGCTGCGGCCTCCTGATCCTGAATCTTGCAGGACTCTCCCCTTCCCAGCCTCCAAGCCACCTTCTCTCCTGGAGTATCACAACCTTCTCTGCCCCTAGAGGACAGTCACTCCAGCAGCTCTGAGGATGGGCACAGGCAGCCAGGCCCCTTCACGGCCTCTCCCACAGGATGCGGGCTCTGAGGCCTAAACCTCACTGGCGTAGATGGGCCAAAAAAGAAAAAAAATTGCTGTCTATAATTTAGTCCCCTTACTACAGCTCTTATATCCAGGGTGGCTTCCTGTGCCCACCTACACCCTTCCAGGGAAGTTTCATTGGTGCCATTTGTAAAAGGCCTTAGTTAACATCCTGGCTGCACAGGGTATCGTTATGGGCTGAATATGTGTCCCCCTGAAATTCCTGTTGAAGCCCTCACCCCTAGTGTGATGGCACTTGGAGGTCCGGCCACTGGGAAGCAATCGGGTTTAGAGGAGGTCGTGCTGGTAGGCTCTCCATAAAGGGATTGGTCCCTCCTAAGAGGAGGCAAACAAAGAGCTCTCTCTCGGTGCACAGACACAGAGAAGGGCCGCGTCTCTGAGCCAGGGAGCGTCCCTCTCCAGAAACGCCATCTGCCAGCACCTGAGCTGTGAGAAATAAACATCTGCTGTGTAAGCCGCCCAGTCTGTGGGATTTTGTTGCAGCAGCTGAAGCTAACTGAGACAGGTGTTTTACAAACATTGATTTTAGGGCTTCAAAAACCTATTGAATCAGAACCTTTTGGGGGTGGAGCCAAGAAATCTCTATTTTTAATAAACTCCACAAGTGATTCCTATGTAAGACAGCCCAGCTCTGATGTCTGGACCTGCTGATCTAGAGAAAAGTGCCCAAGATTAGAAATCAGAAGACATGTTAGAATTCTGCTCTCTCAATTATTGGGTGTGGCACTTGGGGAAGTCATTTAATATCTCTGATTTTCCGTTTCTTTTTCTGTAAATTTGGAGTCAGAAAAACATCTGCTTCAAAGTGTAGCTGTGGGCTCCAGTGCACAATCTATTTTAAAACACTTTGCAAACTGCACAGTAAAGAAATGTTAGACTTTCCCTCTGTTCTGTGCGGGACTTGCCTCATCACCTCGGACGACCTGCCTGGCGCAGCCCACACTTCCGCAGTGAGCCAGGAGCCCTCCCCACACGTCTGAAGAGGGACTAATTACAGCAATTCACAGAGCCCTTGCTTCTCCAGAGTTCCAGCCGTCGGTATTTAGATTCACGTCGCACATAGCCACCCTTACCGGCCCATTAGCGGCTGGGGAAGAGCGGAGCCCAGGCAGCAGCGGCGAAGGCAGGAGGACAAAGCTGGCCTCGCCTCCACGGGCGACGAGGGTTGAGTCTCCAGAAAGTCACAAGGAAAGGCCACAAGCAGGAACTGGACGACTTCTGGGCAGCTTCTTAACTCACAGTCACATGCTGAATCCTTTGAACACATCAACTATTGTGGCAACGGCAAAGTCAAGAAAACTGGATTCTCTAGCAGACGTGTAAAGAAAAAAAGTGAACTCTCCAATTTAACCGACTTGCTGTGTGAATCTAGGAGAATCCTCCCGCCCCCTTGGCTCTCAGGTACCTCATATGTTGGACCAGATGAATGTATAAACGAATAAAGGAATGAACCCAACTGCGTGCAAGACCCCTGCTGGGCACGTCTGTTTTTGTCTTGGAACAAACACCCAGTCACCCAAGCCAGATGCAGTCACGCGCCGCATCACGACGTCTTGGTCAACGACAGACCACACATTCGACGGTGGCCCCATGAGATCAGTACCATAAAGCCTGAGTGTGTAGCAGGCCACATCTTCTAGGTTTGCGTGAGTGCGCTCTGTGATGTTCGCACAACACTGAAATCGCCTAATGACGCAGTTCTCAGCACGCATCCCCGTGGTTAAGCGACGCCTGACTGTACCCTGATCTGGTGATCCCTCCAGGCCATCCTAATTCCCCATCTTCCCACCACCCCCCATCCCCACCACACCGCCTGCTTCAGCCCCTCGTTATTTCTCACCTGGAATGTTTCTCTGGCTCCTAAACAGGTCTGCCTCCTTCCATTCATTAAGTTATTCATTCATCCATCCATTCATTCATTCATCTAAAAAACATTAAGCATCTTCTCTGTGGCAGGCATTGTTCCAGTGACTGAGGACCTGGTGTTGAACAACACAAGTCCCTGCCTTCAGGAAGCCTACGTTGTAGTCAGGGGAGAGGATCAAAAAACTGGTTAACAAATACATATGAAATCTCATTTGAAGTAATGGAAAGTGTTATTAAGAGAACTAAAGTTGGGTGAAGGAATAGAGCGTGCAAGGAGAGCTCTATTTTATTTAGGGGAGTCAGGCAAGAGCCATCTGGGGAGGAAGTATTTAGTAGGAATCTGATGTGGGAGTGGAGGGAAGCAGTGGGCCATGTGAAGACCAGGCAGAATTCCATTCTAAGTAGAGGAGGAAATTCGTGCAAACGTCCTGAGGTGTAGACAAGCGTAGTGGGTTCTGGGAATAACAAACGGAGACCGATGGGACTGGAATGGGGTGAGTAAGGGGGGGACTCCTAGAAGATGGACTTAAAGGGTAGGCAGGGGTCAGAATCACGTGAGAAAAAGAGAGACGTCAAGGCTGACTGCATGACTTCTGCCTGAGCAGCTGAGAAAATGGCGGTGCTATCTACCCGATGAGGAGGACTTGGGGAAAACGTGGATGGGTGCAAATTTTCAAGAGTGCTGTTTCCACCAGTTTTGACAGGCTTATTGGATAACCAAGCACACATATCAAGTAAAATGCTGGGTAAATAAGTCTGAAGCTCAAGGGAGAGGTATGGGCTGGAGAGGTGAGTCTGGAGTTAGCAGACGTTATTTAAAGCCAGGGGACTAGACAGGGTACAGATGAGATAGAAGAGATGGGAGGATTAACCATGGGGCAACTACAACAAGGCCAGAACTAGAGGAGGAGAAGCGTCCAGACGAGATGAGAAGGAGCAGCCAGCGAGGTGGGAGGAACACCAGGAGGGGGTGTGGGAGCCACGGAAAGAAAGCATTCTAAGAAAGTGAAAATGGTCACTGTATCCAACGCTGCTTCTTTTAATAGAGGATTTAAATCAACTTCTATTTCTTTGAACACTGAGGTATTTGGAAGTCTTTCTTATTGTTGGGTGTAAACAGAATGGTTTCATTTTTTCCAAGCGTTGCTTCCACACTGTGCTCTGTCGAGTCCCTTCTCCCACTGGGTCCCGGCTCCCTTAATGGCATTTTTGCCAGGTTACTCAATTTTCAACAACTTTTGACTAACAGCACAGTCTAAATCTGTTTTTAAAAACTTAATTCTGTTTATCTAAAAACAAAGTTTTTGCAAAAGGCATACCTTTCATTTGAAAAAAAATTTAGTGGAAATTTTCTAACATGTATAAAACTAGAGAAATCCTCTTCATTTTAAACCTCAATCTTCTCTCAGGTTCAAAGTTCTCCTCCAGAGGCCGGAGGGGGACACGTGGGGACCTACGATGCCCTGCTGTCAAGGGGCTCACTCCTGAGTGCATCTTCAGGGCACTTGCGCTCCCTTTGGAACTGGGACGGCATCTTCTGCCCCTCCCGTCATTGGTGACATCACGCATTCCTCTGATGCCTAGATTCTCTCTTCATCCTCCACTCTCTCCTGCCTGAAAAGACCACCACCCCCCCCCCGCCCCCCGCCAATATTATCTCTGAGCCCATCTTCCATACCTCTCAGGGACTTGGAACGAGGGCTGGGGGGCAGCAATCTCCCCCCAACTTAACCTCTAGTACCCCTCGGATTTCTAATTGCATTATATCTTGTTTATTTATTGATCTATTCACTTATTTGCTCAACAACGTTTATCGAGTGCCTACTTTGGGTCAGCCCCTTGCTTGAAGTGGTGAACAGCAGACATGTTTCTGCCATGATGGAGCTCACAGTCCAGCAGGGAAAACAGGTGCTAAGTACGTAATGATGCTGAACTGTGATGCTGCATTATACATTGTACACACACGGATACTCATCTTTTAAATTCAGTTTAGACATCATCTCCTCCAGGCAGTCTCTCCAGATTCTCCTGGTTGCATTAGGCACCGTCCTATGTGCCCTGCTGGCATTCTATAAATGTCTCTGTCCTAGCATTTCACACACTGTGCTGCCACTGTAGACGAGGCTATCTTCCACCTTCCCCGCAGTAAATGGTGGGCTTCAGAGGCGCCAGGATTGTCTCATTTCCTTCTTAATCCCTAGCTCAGTTCCTGGTACATAATAGAGTCCAATAAATGCGAAGTAAAAGGCTGACCGAAGAAACATTTTCTTTATTGGGTCTTTCCAAGGAGGGTCCCAATAAATGTCACTTCTGAACGATTTAAGAAATAATTCAGGAGTAAAGACAGGCCGAATACGACCTTTAGGAGCGCTGGAGGCTCTGTTGGAGGATGTAGCTTAGCTGAGGACCAAATGGGGCTGCCAGGGAGCCACAGCAGTAGGCAGATGCCCACCCAGGTGAGGGGCCCTAGGGGCCGGGAGGGGGTGGGTGGAGCGCAGCGTAGCGTGCTCCCTGGTTGGGGGGAGGGGGGGGCGGGGAGGGGTTGTTCCTCGCTTGTCCAGCCAGCCTCCCAGATCGACCCTGAGAGAAAGGGCCCCGCTCCCAGGGGCCGAAGGTGCTGATGGGGAAGAGAGGTCCGGAACACAGAGGCCGCGCTAATTTGCCCTTTACGGGAAGGAAACACCAGACGTCAGCAAGAAATGTTCCCTGTGACCAGCTCCACCCTTTCTCCTATGTTTGTTCACTCTTTACAAAAGCCGATGGAGGTGTCCCCCCATCTACAGAGGAGGAAGACAAGGTTCGTCATAGCTAAGACCCTCCTCGGAGGCTGCGCGTCGAGGAGGTGGGAGAGAGAGCGGGTTCGCCTGTGATGGGTAATTAGACCGAGGTCTCTTCCGGCGCCTGTGCGCTGGGCCCTGGAGAAGCGCGTTGGCACCTCTCCCCACGACAACCCTGTGTGGCAGGTAGCTTTAGACGCCGTTTCCTAGGTGAGGTCACTGAGGCCCAGGCCACGCCCGGGGCAGCCCTGCGCAGCCTGGTTTGCCTCCAGGCTCGCCCGTCAGTCCAGTGAGAGGATCGACAGACCCCCCCAAACCACAGGACCACGGCTCCCCCCTACCCCGAGCCGGAGGGCTCACTGCTGCAACACGGAGACGACCTCTGGGGCTGGGTTTGAATCGTGCCCCTTGTCAGCCGTGTGATCCTGAGCCTTGGCCCCTGGTGACTCCCGGGTCGCAGAGATGGACAGACCCGAGGGAAGTGGGCTGCGGCCCGCGGCCAAGCCCTGCAGCGGGTGAGGACCGGGCGACGCCAGCCGAGCTTCGTGTCCTCTCTGGTGTGCCCAGCGAGGCTGCGCCCGGTGCCCTGCCCTGTCCGAGCCCTGAAGGGATGCCTAGAGCCCCTCTCTTAGTGGGTGGCACTGGGGTCCCATGAGAGAGCAAAGAGCAAACCCCAGGCGGGGGCGGGGCGGGTCGAAAGGGCAGCTGGGGGCGGGGTCTAACCGCTTCTGAGAACGCTGGTATCTCGCTTAATCCCCTTAACAAACCTGAAAGGCAGCATTACGTCTGTTTTCAGAGCCGTGAAGCGAGGATAATGAAGCGGAACAAACAGGCAGTAGGAGGAAGTGAGTGGGATCTGGACAGGTGGAGGAGTAGAGAGAAGCGGGTCCCTTCCCCTGCTCTGAGGCGCCCCATCCTACACCAACTGTGTCCCGGGGCAGGGGTGAATCCTGGACGTCAGAGGTCTGGGTGCCAAGTTGGCGATGTTATGCCCCTTGATGAAGGGCGCAGGTCCTGCCTGAGGTCCCTGCTGGGGGAGGGGGTGAGGAGAGGCTGGACTTCAGGCCAGCCTGACTCCTGCATCAGCGGGGCCTCTCTTTCCCATATACTTGTCACTTAAAGTGTTACCAGAACCAGCAGCTTCAGCATCACCTGGAAGTGTGTTAAAAAGGAGCACTCGGGCCCTGCCTCAGGCTTCCCGGCCAGAATCTGCCTCGCAGCAAGATCCCCAGCTGATTCAAATGCCCATTTACACCTGCGAAGCCCTGTCCTTCACTGTGTCTAGGTTATCCCAGAGTTCCTCCTAAGGACTCCCAGCCTCTCTGGGTTCCGTCACTGGTGGGCGTCACTGTGACCTCCTGCGGGAGGCCTCTCCTGCTGCCTGAGCTCTGGGGCCTCCTGGGCACGCACAACTTGCATCGCCCCTCCGGTTCTTTGCCCGGCACCTGGGATTCTCGGCTCCTTCTTGCCCTGTCTCCACCCCAGCTGCTGAGTCCCTAGGGTACGAGAGTGCGGCACAGCCTGCTGTCCACTCAGAAAGCCCCCTCCCCTCCCTCTGCTGCAGTCGGCAGACCTTGTCTCATTCTGATCTTCACACGACCCCTCAAAGTAGATATTACTACCCACGTAACTGAGAGACTTGCCCAAGTTTTCAGAACTAGTTTAGTTCAGGGGAAGGGCTCCTCGCAATGCTCTCTTTCTCCACCTCTTCCCCCAAACTGAAAACCTCACTGCCAGTCTGGAGGTGCTGAGACCCGGGTACAGTACTTTCTTTAAAGAGGGCTTGCGGCTGTTACAAGACTCAGTCATCTGGAGCCCCTGCTGGCCTGTACACACCCCGGGGCGAGCGGCCAGCCCAGGGGGCTTTCCTCTGCTGGCGAGAGCTCAGCACTCCAGCGGAGGGCACTGAGCCGGAGACGGCAGCCTTGGCCTCCAGCCTCAGCTGGACTCACTTGCAGTGCCACTTTGGGAAGGTTAGCTTGTGTGTGTGAAGTACCGCTTACCTCAGCACCCTACACAAAGGAGGCCCTCAGTAAGTGGCGATTCCTATTGTCCCTGGGCCTCAGTTTCCCCCTCTGGAAAGTGAAGATGTTCTGCTAGAATCAGTTGTTTCACAGTGCAGTCCAAAGAGTTTTGGGGCTGTCAGTCTGCGTCTGTGCTGGATTCGGGCTCAGACGGTGGTACCGAACCTCCTAGGCTCGAGTCCGTGTGCCCACTGCACAGCAGGCCAAACACCGAGACCTCCATGCTTGGAGATGGAGAAAGGTTTATTTAATTGGCCAAGATGAGAAGGTGGAGCAGGGGTTCTCTCAAATCTGCCTTAACAAGGGAAGAAGGCACGGGGTTTCACAGAGCTATAGGGTGTGGCAGGAGGAGTTTGAGAGAAACAAAGGGGTCACTCCCAATAAGCCCCTGGGCAGTCTCACTCCCTGGCAGCCGGGGGCTGGTTCCCTGGTGGTCCTGAAGGCCTTTTCTTTCTTCTGTAAAACAGGCTCATAAATCCTAGTGACCCTTGAGTTACCCCTCAGGTTAGGAAAACAGCAAATTGACAAGATTAACTTCTTTTCACAGCAGGTCGAAAGGTCATCCTGTTGAATATTCACAGTAACCTTAGGTATCCCCAGTCAACAGGAAAGAGAAAGCAAACCGATGCCTGTGCTGCCCTGATTTCAACAGAGCAGCCAACCTTTTATCCATTGCACACACAAGCTTCCTCACGAGACCTTCTGTAAATGTATATATATATATATAAAATAATTTTGAAAATCCTTATGCTGAATAGTCTCCAAAAATCCTTGTGCTGAATAATCTCTGCGGTCCTTACAGTTAGGACAGGCTGTGATCCAGGCCTGATTTTCATGTCTTGGGATTTATTCATTGAGACACTAAACAAGTATTTATTGAGTGCCGTGAAGTTGTTTACTGAGTGACAGGACCTGATCACTGTTTTGCTGTCGGGGAAACGGGCCATGGGAGCATGTGTATGACAGAAACCCTAGTCCTTTCTCTGTAGCAGCAGAGCCCTGAGTTTCAGCTGGACACCTGGCTGCACAGAACAAACCTGCATTTCGCAATCCCCCAGGTAGCTGGATGTGGCTGTTTGGCTGTATTTTGACCAGGGGGTATAAATGGAATGGTGGGTACAGTTTGTGGGCTGTGCAGTTGGAGTAAGAGGGCATGCCTTCCCCTTCTCCATTTCTTCCTGCCAACTGGACAGAATGCAGACTGAGCGGTGAGCAATGGGGTCATGCGAGCAAAGGAAACACCCTAGGGAGGGTGGGGCCATGAAAACAAGGAGCCTGATGCCATGGGACTGCCCCACAAGTCCTGAGCTCCTTCCGCCCTGCGGCTACATGAGTGAGAAACAAACCCTGTCTTGTTTAAGGCAATGTTTATTTGGGTCTCTGTTAGAGTAAATGAATATGTATATATCCTCACACACATGCAGTAACAGAGTGGGCACGAGTGGGACCAGAGAGACCGGTTAGAAGCTTTCGAAATAGCCCAGGCAAAGCCGGTGGTGGTTTGGGCGAAGGCGGTAGCTTTGGAGGTGATGAGAAGCTCCGGTTCTGAAGATATGGCCAAGATACAGGTGATGATATTTGCTGATGGAGTGAATGTGAGGTATTAGGAAAAGAGTAGAGTCGTGGACGATTCCAAGATTTGGAAGAATCTCTTGCCAGATGGAGAGGATTAGGGGAGGAGAGTGCCTGAGGTTGCAAATCAGGATTTCATTTGGGGACACGTTAAGTTTGAAATGCCGAGTAGACATCCAATGTTGATTAAGCATTTGGATACAGATGTCAAGATTTACGGGAAGCAGGACCGGTCTGGTAGTGTAGTGTTAAGTTCGTGTGCTCCACTTCAGCGTCCTGGGGTTCATGGGTTTGGATCCTGGGGGCAGACCTTCTTATCAAGCCATGCTGTGGCGGCGTCCCACATACAAAATAGAGAAATGTTAGCACAGATGTTAGCTTAGCAACAATCTTCCTCAAGCAAAAAGAGGAAGAATAGCAACAGATGTTAGCTTAGGGCCAATCTTCCTCACCAAAAAAAAGATTTAAGAGAAGAGAGAATTGACTTATGTATAAAAACAGACCTCTTGGGCAAAAACGTAGGGAAAAAAGTAGAATTTCACAGTGAGAATCTGATCAAGCTGCTGCCTTGTCATTTTCTGTGGTTGTAATATGGCTTTTAATTAGCCATGTCTACAGACCCCTCGGCACTGGGAAACCCACAGGACAAATTACGGCTTTGTGCACCTTGGAGAGTGAATCCTGACGTCTGAACAGCTCAGATTCCAAGGCACATAGTTACTGACAAATAAAAATGGCAAGCAATAGGATATATTGGAGTATATGAGGAAGCCATTTGGTATAAACCTAATTCGGCCTTTGTTTTTCCAAAAGGGGCTGACTGTGGCCATTGAGCATGCATTGTATATCTGCTTAGACATTTTGAGATAAAGGTGCAACTTCCCTCCCCCTCCCAACATTGGCATCTCCTTAAAGATTAAGCATCTTTCTTTAGGCTGGGAACTGATTGCAGCGCTCATCTGTGACAGCCCAGCTCAAGGCAACAGACCTGCCAGCCTGAGGGGTTCACTGAGACAGCAGGCCTATCTGCTGTTTCCATCAATCACTGTGCTGACAGAGCAGCCTCGTGACTATTGTAAAAGGGACATTTCAATCATGTGTGAAACATACTCTTTGAGGGTATATAACCACCCTTATACCCCCACTTCTTTGGAGTGCTCTGTTCCTTTGTGGAAAGACTCTCCCGGGTTATAATCCTCAGATTTAAGCTCAGAATAAACTCACCCAAATTTTCATTTATAGATTGGTTATGGATTACTTTCATCGACATTACCCTCTGAGAAAGCTTTTCAGAGTGAATAGCATTTGGGAAAGTTGGGAAGTTGGGGAACTGGATTTTGAAGACATAATGGAAAGAAGAGTGGTCAGAAGTTCGGGCTTGGAGTCCTGAACTCTGTCTAGGGACCTGATGACATGGGACAAGTCATCTAGTACACATACTGTACGTTTACCCGTCCATCCATCCAACATCTGAATAGAATATCTCCAGTGTTGTTTCCTTTCTCCTGAATCTCCCCCATCCCTACACCGTATGCTTGGGCTGTGCTACTTATTGCCCAAGTAAGATAAGAGAGGAAAACACCTGGAACGGAAAAAGCTATAGAATACAAAAGAAAGAAGATAAGAAATAAAAGCCTATCTATCCAGTCAGAAATGGGTAATAGAAAGCTCTTCTGGCCTCAGAGTTCGGGGCAGTGGACACAGAGGGCTGCGCTCTCTGTAGCAGGAGCTGTTTTGTGAGAGAGGTTTGGGGACAACAGTCATAATAGTTTGCTTCTTGTTTCCCAGGGTCTGGCTCTGGGATAGTTCAAGTCCTAGGTTCATTATGGCACCATGTCCAACACAGCGTGGTAATAGCTAAGGAGGGGTATAAGGGCAATGTCACAAAGGCTGCACACCAGCTTGGGCTAGATCGAGAAACAGAGCATTCCTGGAAGCCCCAGCTGTGGGGTCAAGAGCTAAAAGTTACAGGCACCTCGCAACTAGAGGAAAAAGCCTTTAGCATCAGGGACCATGGATAGATGGATGACACCTGGAAGACCACAAGTATTATGAACGCCTCATAGACATCCTCAGAGGACCCAGCGACCGAGCTAAACCTGCCAGCCCGCTGGAGTACACTGAGAACTGTGGAGCTCTTGGACCAGGGTCTATCCACATTCGTACTCTTTTCCCTGCCACCTCCATCACCATGTGGATGCATGAAACTCATGCCTGCACCCAGCCGCCATCTTGGGAAAGACGGCAAGGGAGAGCCTTTTGAATGAAGAGAGAAACAGTATTGATAGAGGGCTTGGGTTTAAATTATCAACCCTGAGGCAACTGAATTTGGCAGAAAAAGACTGCATGAGTCCAAAACAAACTGAGTTGCCTTTAAGTGGCAAGTTTAAGGATTATTTTCCACCATCAGTAGGAATGCGGATGCAAGAGCAAAGCAAGATCAGTTATTGCCAAAGAAAATTATGTTATTTTCCACGTCAGAGTTGTGTGGAAATTTTTAATTTTCTGCTATTATTCTTTCGTTTGTTCACTCTTTTACTCATTCCACAAACATTTACTGAATGCCTTCTTTCTGTCAGGCCCTGGAGAGGTAGATGAAGAAGATTTTCCTGCCCTCAAGAAGCCGAGAGATTGGGGTGGAGGTGCTGCCCCGGATCCCAGAGTGAGGTTAGCAGGGCTGTGACAGAGGCCAGCCCAGGGGAGGAGCAAAGGGCACTTGCCCAGCCTGGGCAGACAGTCAGGGAAGATTTGCCAGAGGAACTGGTGCCTGACCTGACTCTTTAGGATGAGTGGGAGCTGACCAGGTGGCAAAGGACAGACAGGAATCGTGGCATTCCTTCCTGTGTTTATTTATTCATTCATTCGTTTAACTAATACTTTTTGGGTACCTACTGAATTCAAAAACTGATCTAAGCAATGGAAATGCAGCAGTGAATGAGAGCCCTGCCTTTATGGAATGTAAATTCTAATAGGAGAAAAAGAGATGGTAAAAATACAGCAGGATAAATATGTAATATAATATCAGATAGTGATAAAGGCAATGAAGAAAAAATAAAGCTGAGTAAGGAGATAGAGGGAGGCCAGAGTGGGAGGTGAGAAAGGGGCCAGAGGCTATTTGGAATAGGGTGAGAGGGGAGGCCTCTGATGAGGTGAGATTTGAATGGAGATCATTGGAAATGAGAGCCTTAATCATGTGACCATCTGGAGGAACAACATTTGAGGCAGAGGGAAGAGCAAGGGCAAAAGTCCTCAGTCTGGAGTTTCCTTGACAAGTTCAAGGAGCAGCCAGGAAGTCCAAGTGGCCGGAGCTGGAAGGGGAGGGAAAGGAAGGCAGGAAATTAGGTTGGAAAGGTATCCAGGGCCAAATCAGACAGAACCTTGCAGGCCATGATTAGAAGTCTGGATTTTGTTCTGAATGTGAAGAGAAGCCATTGAGGTTTCAAGGCATGAGATGGTAGGGAGCATTTGGGGACTTACAAAGAATTTGATATTAGACTGTAAAGTACACAGTAGAGATCATAAAGGAATGAGCCAGAGAGGTAAGCTGGAAAACAAAATAAGAGCATGGAAAACCAACCAAAGAGGCTGGAGTCATCATCTAGGTGAGAGCTGATGACTGAGTAGTTGCAGCCAGGCTGAGGGTGAAGAAGAGAAGTGGAAGCAAAAGACAGTGAGGGAGAGCCGGAGCTTGGCTGGGTTTGAGAGGTGAGGGAGAAGGAGGAGGCTGGTTCTCTTCTCCCTCCCAGTGACCGTGCCATTCCTGTGGACTTGAACACCATCCTTATGATAGTGACTCCCAAACTTACATCTCCAGCCCAATCTCACCTCAGGCCTCACTGCCCGCCGCCTCCTTGGCTTCTCCACTGCCTCACAGATATCCTGCGGGTTCAAAGAAAAGTCTTGATTGGCCCCCAGCTCCCCCTCCCATCCTGTCTTTCCACCTTAGCGACAGTACCGTTCATACAACCCATCAAGCCAGATGCCTGGGAGTGGCCTTGACTCCTCCTTCCATCCATTCCTTCCATCCTGTGACCACTCCATTGCAAGTCCTAACATTTTAAAATGCATTTGAATCTGTTCACAACTTACTAGACCCCCTGCCATCACCTTAGCCACGGTCACTGTCATTGCTTGCTCAAACCAGCAGTCTAAGAATGGAATGCAGAAGATAATCAGTTGAGGTCCAGAAAATACCAGACCTTCTACTTATATTTATTGTAGCATAGGCTTTGTAACTTATTTTTTGTGTTTATTTCATGATGCACATTCCATGTTAGTATGGCAACTGATAATAGCCAACACTTAATGAGCACCTACCATGAACCGGCCCCTGTTCTAAGCACTACGCCTTAATTGGCTCATATAATTGTCCCAACAACCAGGTTGCTATTATTGTTATAATATTTATTTTGCAAATGAGAAAACTGAAACACAGGAGTTATAAATCCACAAGATCACACAGCTAACAGTGCTTGTGGCAGACACAGAGATGTGCTGCATTTATCCCTCTTGAAAGGACTCCTCGCCCAGCTGAGTGGAGGTGATGGGCTGACAGCCTCCGGTTCATTCTTTCAGGCGCCCTCAGCCTTCTCAGTGCAGTCCCAGACAATGACCTAGCAAGGTGATGGCACAAGGGCCTCGGCATCTCCACCCAGAGTGGGACTCCTCCAATGGGCTCTCTCCTCCAGCTGCCCTTTGGGCTAAGAGACTTCATCAACCTGTTTCACAGTTAGCAGTTTCCTCTGCCCAGTCCTGCTCACTCCTTTCCTCCATAAACCCTCTTGGTCCTCACTGTGTCTCATTGTCTGCTTCCCAGTAGCCCCAACAGAGATGGTGGCCGAGCCAGGATCCAATGCCTAGGCACTGTAGATGATTCTCTGTGCACCGCAACACCCTGGCCCTCCTTCTGTCTTTGCATTTGCCACACGGTGTTTACACTTTTGGTTTCTGAGTCTGGTATGTGTGTGTGTGTCAAAATATATATAAGATAAAATTTGCCTCTTCTACCATTTTGAAGTGTTTTTACTAGGCATCCAAGAAATTGCTTATTAAACTGAAGAATTAGAATTTCTTTTGAGATAACCTGGAAAAACATGGAAGAGGTTGCCAACCCAAAGTCAACGGTACCAGAACTGCAATTTGTTTAGAGTAGCAAAGTGCACAACTGAGAAATAGATGCACACTTGCCGGCCTCTCATTCAGATTGAGGCGGCCATTTGACAGCTGCAGCGAATAAGATGTAAACCAAAGACTAACGGTGATTTCTCGGCAAAGATGACATTCCTGAAATGGTGCTGCCACTTCCTCTTTTTTTATTCCTTCTACTTCTCGTCTGTTAATTGTAAAACTTGGTTGAGTTCTTTTGCTCTTTGCAGTTAACATAAGTCTTAACTGATACAATGGTCAAAGGCACACAGGCTTGTACCTGAGCCTAAGATCCCAGAGACAGTCCGCTGAGGAAGGATGGGAAACAAAATAAACAGGAAGTACTTACTGAACACCTACAGTGCTCTGAAAATGCCAGCCTGGGCGTTTTCAGAATTCTCTGGTTGTTACAGAAGGGAGACGAAGGAAATCCCATTTAAGGTGGCTTGGATAAAGCCACTAAAAGGCAAATAAAAGAATGAGGAAAATCAATGGAGTCTTGGAGCCTGATCAGACATATTTTTGCCCTCCATGGGAAAATAGCATTTGTCCACACTGTAGCCAAGAAATTTAGGATTAGAAATTGTAAAGGGTGATCTAATCCTAGATTATAAGCCAGAGATGTAGAGAAGGATGAAGAGTAAAGAAAAAGACACGTTTGTAGGTAATATCTTTCGCAAACTATTTAAATGAACGTTGAAATGAAAACAATAATATAGAGAATAAAAATACCCGATGACAACAGCATCTATGTTTGAGTGGACCATAGAGTGAAAGCGTTCTGAGGTCCTTGTAACAATCCAGTCGTATCTAGTCACGTGGTAATGAAACTGCAGAAAGCCGAAGAGAGAGCCTCTTGAAAGTAATCCCTTGGTTGATGAGGGAAAGTTCTTCTTTATTGAAGAATCTCAGCTAATAACTGCAGAAAGAAGGGTAGTATTGGAAAATCACCATTTTGCAGCTCCCTAATAAAATAATGGATCTAGTCAACAATCACCAATGGCTGCAAAACATCATTAAGTGAAAAATTGATGGGGAACTTTATAATGGATCAATGGAAAACACCTGAACTCACAGGTCAATCTTAACTGCAGCAAAATTTGGATAACCAGACATTATGTGGCTCCTAATGTGATGCTATAGGAAGTATTCAGCAGCCACCTACGAAACTGTGTTGCCCACCCCCCCAAAAAACTTGAATCTGAATCTCATCAAGGCTCTAGGTCTACCAGGTGACAGGAAATGTGGAGGATGACATCACAAAGAGATGATCACCCGAACCCAGAATGTAGGAAAATTCTACAAGACAAATGACCCGGTGTATTCATTCAGGTCCCAGCAGGAAACAGATGGCATACTCAAATTAGGTAACTTGAAGAGAGCTTAATCAAAGGACTATTTACAAAGATTTCAGCAGGATGTAGGGAAACTAGGAGGGAACAAGGGGTAGCATGGGACCCAGAGCTAATCACAGCTCCAGAGACATTGCCACTCTGTGGATGAAGGGACAGGAAAGGGAGCAGATACTGTAAAAGGGGTACATGGAGAGAGCAAGAGAGAGGGAAGGGAAGGAGGCAGAGAGAACAAACTATGTGAAGACGGTCTCATGACAAGGACTGTGACCTTCAGTTGAAAGACACAACAACATAGCCAAGAAATATTGTACACTGATGGTCAGAATAATGGTTACACTCTATTTGGAATAAAATAGAAAAGGGAGGAAGAAAGATTTAATTCTTACAAAAATAAATTTAAGAATCTCTTATTTTAGCTGCCAGTATTTCAGCATGGAACTGACAGGTGAGGTATATTTTACATCCAGGACTGACGCAATGGATTCCAACCCTTGTTGCTGTGTTCACTCCTGGCCCTCAGTCAGTTCTCCACTTAGTAGGCAGTGTCTTTGAAAACTACAAATCTGGTCTGGGGGTTAAACTGCTTGAAACATTTCAGTTGCCCTTCGATAAAGATTTTCAGCCTAATTCATAGGGCATTCCATGATCTAGCATTTTCTTGCCCCTCTAGTCCTCCTGCCCTTGAATGGCTTTACCCCAGCCACACCGGCCACCCTCGGAATGTCATCAGCTTTCCTCCTAGCAGACATTCATGGATGTGGTTCCTATGGTCTGTGAGGTGTTTAGGGCTCAGCTGCAGGAATCAGAATTCGCTCCAGTTAGCTTAAGCAGAAGGGGACTTATTAAGGATATTGCACAGCTCTGGAAGCAGTGTCAGGCCTGGAAAAGAAGACAAAAGAGAACCTCGAGAGCCGCGGCGGCTTGGCCACCGGAGGAATTTTTGCCTCTTCTGCCATCAGGGCGCTGGCAGCCAAACTGGGAAGCTGCCCCTGCAGCTGCTGTCTTCCAGGATTCGGAAACCACTCAAATTGGCAAACAGCCACAATCTAGAAGCTAAATGACCAGGAAGTCACCACGGTCAAGAGGTGCCTCAGGAAAGGCAGATCTCCTGTTTATTCACCAGTAAAAGTCACAGAAGGAGGGAGGCGAAGCCACTTGATCACTTCCGTCTTCTGAATCCTGAACGAGTGCCTCTGACTGATGGAGCGAATTCACGTCCAGAACCTGTCCTACATGGAAACCTGGGAAATGTGTTTTTTAGCTTTCCAGTCTACACACGCTGGAAGGAGGTTGGAGGTGATATTGAGTGCCAAAAGACCACGTCTGCCGTAGGCGGGAACACTCTGTTCTTCCCCTGGCCGAGTATTACTCATCCTTCAGGTCTGGAGTCAGACTTCACCTGCTTAAGAAGGCATGCCCTGACCCCCAGTCTATTTAGATGCCCCATCTCATCCCACTCCTTGCTGGAAATATCCATACCACTCTGTGATTCCCATTACAAATTACACAGTCACCATCCTCCTACTCTGAGAACGTGTCCGTCTCCCTGCTAAGCTTCATGACGGCAGAGATTTTATCTATCCTGATTACTCTTTGTATCCTCAATAGCTTGCCTAGCGCACGGCACATTATAGTCTCTTTATATAAAATAAATGAGTGTGCTGAATGAATAAATAAATAAATGCACGCAGGAAAGGATGGGAGTATTATAGAACAGCTTGAAGTAAGACAAGTACAGACATCAATTGGAGAAAAGTTCCTCCGACATGGGAGGGAGTGACAGTCTCTGATTTGTTTTGCAGGAGTGGATACAATGTTAAGTTTGAAGTATGGCAGGCCTGCATACCTTCTGGAAATGTCCATCACATTTTCTTCAGCAGCCTTTAATGGAACCAAATTCTCCTGAGAGAATGACACTTCCCATTCACTGACTCCAATAAGGAGCATCATTCCCAGGTACTTGACTTTGAGGAGGCTGGAGATGAATGAGATGCTCAGAAGCCTAAAAGATGCAGGAATGGTCTTTGTTCAGAGGTTGCCCACTGCCCAGTTCTCAGAACAGACTGAATCTCAGAGAAGGAACATTTCCCTTACAGCTCTTGGATGGATGTGTTTTGAAAACAGACTTACTTCTCCGAGGATTTGACCTGACAACTTGTTCGCCTGTGAGGGTTGGATCTGTGTGGAAGCCTAGCCCTAATACTGAAAAGTTTTACTTTTCTGAAGAAAGGGACTGAAAGGCAGCTACATGTTTGGCACAGTAATGCTAAGGCTCTGGCACAAAATCAGTCTGTCAGAAGCTCCTTTCCTCTGGATAGATGGACCAGTGACACTGGATGGACTAAAGTCTTGTCTCAAATGAATGTAGAGCCCACTTCAGGATTTCCAGCCCCTCTGCCTCTGGCTCCAAAGAACTGGCTTTACCATTGAAGTTGTTAACAGTGAGGTCAGTGACGGGGGATCAAAGCCCAGGGGAGAAACTGGGGCTGGTCAAGGGGGAGCCACCTGCCACAGAGCTTGGTTTTAACATCTGTTGTCTAGGGTCACACTTCTCCAAAAGATACACTACTGTGGTCAAGATCAAGGTCACATGGAAAAGCGGTATTCATAAGAAATTCATAATATGTATGTGTACATATATATGTGTGTGTATATATATATATGTAAATCTGTAACATAGCTATTTATAAAACATCAATAAACAGTGGTTGTGGCATGTAAGATGCTAAAGGTCCACTTGTATCTCATTCTTGCTTGATCTCATGATTGATCCATTCACCCCCAAATTCACCCCTCCCATGAATCCTCCTTAGTAATTAACAAATCTATGAAACCTTTTATTTTTTCTCTCAGTGCTGCTACTTTCTTTGGTACTACTTTCTTGGTTTAGATAAATCATTCAGAATAGAGCTCTGGAGTCAGACTTTCTCAGTTTAAATTCCAAATCCACCACATGCTGCTGTGTGACCTAGGAAAATTGACCTAATTTCTCCCTGTCTCAGCTTCTACTCTGTAAAGTGGAGACTAAAATATAACCATGTGGAATTCCTGTGGGAATTAAAGGAGGTAATCCATATAGCATTTAAAACTGTGCTTGGCATATTATAACTCCTCAATGGTATTCACTATCCTTCTTATAATTATTGTTATTAATATTCACTTGTAGCATTCTTTTACTGTTTAGAGACATCGCTTTCATGGATTTTATGTAGTTAGTCAAATTTATGGTTTAAATGACAGCTGCATTAAAATTATCTCCCCCCTTCTCCATTCTAGGACTTTAAAGACAGCAAGTGAGCATGGGTTGATCTCAAGATGAACTGGAACGGAAGAAATCGAAATTAGAAACCAAATGTCCATATTTCAGAGAAAAGAACTTTACCATTGATCAGTTGCCCTGGGCAGTAAGAAACAGATCGGGCACAAACTGGCTTAAGCTGGAAGCAAACAAATTAGTTCACGTAGAAGGTGTCAACAGCAGGGTGGGCTTCAGGGTGGGCGGATTCAGAGGCTTGAGGGCGTCATTCTGTTCCTCGGTTCCATCCTGTCTCTCCTCGCTGTCCTCCATAGCACCGGCCTCATGCTAAGTCTGGTTCCCTTGTGTTCGAATGGTGGCTGCCAATGGCAGTCGGGACACGTGTTTTCTTTCCCACCCAGGGAGGGAGAAGAAGAGGCTAGATACCCATGACAGATTCTTCCCTGGCGTCCCCAGGAGCCTCTCCTCATGACTCAGGGGCCTCCCAGAGAGGAGATGGTGGTCTCAGGCTTGCGAAGACCCATCTGCTGGCGAGGAGTGGATATAGCCTCTAGGATCACACGAAGAGGTTTCAGCTGTGCTGGGGCTTCCCCACTTTCATGTTCTTTGAGTGTCAACTAATGGGGCTGTTCTGTTTGTCTATTGCTATACAACAAATGACCCCAAACTTACTGGCTTGAAGATACAGTCATTTTATTATATCTCCCAATTTACGGGTCGTGAATTCAGGCAGGACCCAGCTGAGAGATGCTTCAGCATCACATGGCTTGGGCTGAGGTCACTCAGCGGTATTTGGCTGGCAGCCAGGCTGGTCCGAGGGTCCTAGGATGTCATCACTCACATGATTGGCACCCTGGCGATACTGGGGGCTGGGCTCAGGTGGGCGCCTCTCCCTCATTGTGTGGGCCCTCTCCATGTGGTCTCTCCAGCAGAGGAGCTGGACTTCTCACGTGGTGGCTCAGTTTGCTACACAGCTGCAAGTGACAGAGAAATTGTGAAATACAAGATGATTCCCAATGATTTGACATGTCATCTCCACTGTCCATAATAAACAAAAAGAAACGGGCATTCAATTTTAATAATAGATGCTTTGTTTTTCTCCATGCCCCCTAAATAGATGTGTCCATTTTTAAAATATCTGTTTGAAGAGATGCTGCTTTGCCATACTGTCCAGGGTGCCGGCGTCGCTGGCTCACCCTGTATGGTATGACTGTGGGGTTATCTTTCCTTCCCATCACCCCTGCTTGGTCTAGGGCATCATCACGTCTCCCATGCTATCCCAGTAGCCTCCAGCTGACCCTCTGGCCACCAGTCTCACCCCCTTCCACTCATCCTCTACATGTTTTCCAGTGTGATTTTTCTGAAACAAATCTGCTCAGACCATTCCCTTGTCTAAAGTCACTATGGGGTTCTCTTTTACCAACCAGATAAAATTCATTCTTGAGTATGGCTTACAAGTTCTTTTATAAGTTGTTCTTGTCCTGGATCAAATACCCTGATTATTACTGGAATATAAGTTGCAAGGAGACAGGAATGCTGTCTCTCTTGTTCATTGCTTTATCACCCTCACTGAGACCAGACCTGACACACAGAAGGTGCTTAAGAAGTATTTGTGGGAGGAAGAGAAAGTCAGAGGAGGGAAGGGAGAAATGAAGGATGTTAGTTCCTACAGCGCCCTGTGCTGCTTCTACTCATAATGTTCATTTCTAGTTTAAGGCCTGGCTTCCTCAGTAGACTGTAAGTTCCGAGGGGGCGATGAGCACACCCAGTTCCCTACTCCTAGCCCAGCGCCTGCCACAAAGTAGGTGCTCGAACAATTTCTGAAATAAATGAATTAATAATATGATAAGGGCTCGTGGCATAGACACAGAGCAGGGAAAGCCTGAAGGACAGGCCAGCTGCCTCACTGGAGTTTAGAAATGGGAATGGGAAGAGGGCAGGACGTGAACGAGTCCTTGGAGGGCGATGCCAGTGGCTTCTGATTCGGGGCCCTGGGCTCATGGGAGTCTGGGTAATTGGTGACCTTTAAGCCTGTGGCTCTAGGGGGTTGAGTCCTGTGCTCAGTCCTCATATCCCTTTCGTGCATCCAGTTTTCTCTTTTGGCACAGGTATCCAACCCTGCTAGTTTTTTTCCATGAGAGCGAATCTTCTGAAGTGAAGTATGGACTGCCTTGTCTCAACCTCTTGGGATATGACCTCATTCCTTCCCCCGCTGGGTCCACTCATTAAGCAGCCTGCCCATCCTGCTCCATCAGGCAGCCTGCCAGGCATGCACTTGGCATAGGAGTCCCAGTTCAGGGCCAAGGCAGCCTCTACTGTTTAAGAGCGTGGACTTTGGAGTTAAGTAGACCAGGGTTTGGAGCCTGAATCCATCACTCACTAGTGGTGTGGTCTTGGGCAAGTTTCTTATCTCTCTGAGCCTTGACTTCATTATCTGTAAAGTGGAACCAACAAAAGGGCCTAATTCATAACGTATTTGTGAGGATCAAATTAAATAATCCATGAGCCTACACCAGAGAGAGCTTCATAAATGTTGAGCATTACTTTTCTATTCAAGAACTTCTCTTGCCCTTTGGCAGGTCATGAATTTCTCTGGGATGGAGCAGTGATGGAGGGAGAAAGGGGGGAGGGGAATTGGCACATATTGAGCACCTATGATGTACCAGGTGCCGCACTGACATATCTGCGAGACTTGTCTCCCCCAAACCACATGACAACCGCGTGTTGTTGAGTGAACATCAGCCCTGTTTTCCAGTGGAAGGGATGTAGATAGTAGAGTCGACAAACCTGGATTGGAATCCAGGTTCTGAAACTCACTTGCCATGTAAGTCAGGGCAATGCCCTTCTCCTCTTGGGGCCTCGGTTCCCCAGCAGTTGTGGCAATTCCTGTCTGGTGGGCTTGCTGTGCAGGTTATACAAGCGAACACTGTGTAAAAACACTTAGCCAGATGATGCTTAGTTAATGTGCTTTATTCCCACGAGAGCCCCTGGTTGAGAGCTGGGCTTGAATGGAGAGGGGGAAAACATGGGGATATGCCAGGAAGGGGACCCCAGGGCATGAGGATTCTGGAGGGGACACACTTCTCTTACTCCCTGAGAAGTGGGCTGCTATTAACACCATGAGTGGACTTCCCCGTTGGACTGGCAAAAAGATTCAGATGCCAGCTGGCTCCATCCCCTACCTTTCTGGGCCCAGGACCTGAGAAGGGATGGTAATGATACAGCAGGAAAGAGTTCAAACAGCAGATCTGAAGGTCAGCACACCTGGGGTTAGCTCTGGCTTTGCCACTTATCAGCCACGTGACTTTGGACAAGTAATCCTAATCTCTCTGAGCCTCGATTCCCCACCCAAAATGGGGATACTGTCATGTGTTCTGGTGTCTATCGTTGTAAGACAAACCATCCCCAAATGTAATGGCTGACAACAATGATCCCCTCTCAGGGTTCTGTGCTGCCTGGGCTCGGCTGGGGGCTGCTGCTTGTGGTCTCAGGCCATTGCAGTTGGCTGGCTGGGGCTGGAGTCATCTGAAGGCTCAGCGGGGCTGGACATCCAAGGTGGCTTTTCCACTCGCCTGTCCAGCAGTTGAACTGGGAGCGCTGGCAGGGCACCTCTCTCACCGCGTGGCCTCTCCATGTGCTGCCTGGGGCTTCTGCACACATGTGGGCTCAGGGCAGCCAGATTTCTCACGGGGCAGCTTCTCACTCAGCCTTGCAGGTCTTTGTGTCCATTTCGCTGCAATCTTCTGGTTACAGGTGACACTCAGCCAGCCCAGATTCAAGGGAGGAGGGTCAGGATTTGCAGCCACCTTTAAAGCGCTACACCACACAGCCCGCATCCCTCACAGGGCTACTGTGAATGTGAGGAAAGACGTGGGAAGGTCCTTGGCGAGATCATTAAAGAGACATGCGGTTAGCATTCCAGATGCGTCCTTCCTCTCTCCCTAAATCAGGCCCTCATCCTCTCTCCCGTACTAGTGGCCTCCAGAGTTGTTTCTCTGACTCCGCTGTCACCCCATTGAGTGTATCCTTCATAAATACCTGCCTCAGTGATCTTTCTAAACTGAAAGTGCACGTGCGTGTGTCCTCTAATGGAAAACCAGCATTAGTGCCAAGGCCCTTTGTGATGTGGCCTCGCTCACCTGTGCAGCCTTGATGGCCACATACTCCCAACACCCTCACCGTATTATTCTGTTCCACCCGGTAGTCCTTCAGTGTCTTTGCTCACACCATTCTTTCTCCCCACAACTCCCGTCTCCTTCTGCCTTTGCCCAAACTCCCACTTTTCTAGTAACCCTTACTCATATTTTAAGATTCCCCTCAAACGTCTTCACCGAGAAGACCGTCCACTCTCCCTTTCCACCACTGCTCCACATACCTGTTGGATTCAAGTACCCCTCTATGTGCTCCCATAAATCCAGTCCTCACTGCAGACTGGCCTTCTTGCCATTCCCCAAGCATGTCAAGCATGTTCCTGACTCAGGGCCTTCGCATGTGCTGTTCCCTTTGCCTGTGATGATTGTTTCCTAAATGTGCACTACATAACTGGCTTCCTCACTCATTCAGGTCTCGCTTGGATCTCACCTGCTCAGAAAAGCCTGCCCTGACTCGCCTATCCAAATAGCACACTCTCCATCCCTCTCCATCCTCTTGACTCGCTTCTTGCCTTTCAAGGTGCCTGCCATCTGTCTCAGTGTCTACGCAATGCTGTGCTGCAGCTGCCCCGCACCAGCTTGCGAGAGCCAATTGCTTGCATCTCTCCCAAATCGGTGTTCAGTGATGCCAAGTTGGAAGCTTGAAATTAGCCATGGGGAGAGTACTGACACAAAGAAAAGCACCAAATGCTACAAATTATGGTATTCTCTATTTTTTCCGGAGAACCAGTTGTTAAACACCTCCCTGTATACTCCTGTGTATATGTGTTTGTTTATTGATGATCTCCTCCACTAGATTAGAATTTCCATAAAGGTAGAGATTTGTTAATTCTGTATTCCCAGCATGTAGTGCGGTCCCTGACACAAAGTGCGTAATCAATAACATTTGTTGAATGAATGAATAAACATGCAAACCATCTAATGAGTAACAATAATTACACCGAATTGTGTGTTGAGATCCATGAAAGCAAAAATTGGCTCTTTTTTCATCTTTTGCACCTACCACAGAGCCTGGTCCATAGAAGGAGCTCAGGAAATGTTTATAAACAAATAAACACACTCTGCAAAGGGCTGTATTCAGGTCAGATCCAGCTGCACCCTGATGAGCATCAAAAAACTGGACTGGACACCTCCTCCAGTATTTTCCATCATGTGCCAAAGACAGAAACAAGTACAAGACCATCAGGGAAAAGGCGCTCACCTGGGCGGCGGGAGCGCAGGGCGCGGATCCCCGGGCAGCTGCATGTGCTATCTGATCTTGGGCAAGTCTCTCCCCAACCTGCCCCTCAGTCTCCCTGTGGGTAAAATGAAGCAGTTGGGAATAGATGGCGGGGCCCCTCTAATTCACAAACTGTGGTTGAGTCTGTGTCTGGAGCTGCCCCGGGCAGGGCTGCCGTAAGGTAGGACAGGTGTGGGCAGAAGTTGGCGGACCTGGCGGAACTGGCTTCCTATAGGTACAGGAGTCAGGGTGTTCCCAACCCCCATAAGTGGCAGATGGCAGAGGGCTCCAGAGTCCAGAACACTGGTAGTTGTGGGACAGGTCCTTTGTCCTTCCTGTGTCGCTACCCCCGCCCAGAAACCAGGGCCTGTGGGCCCATTGCATCTCCTCCCACCTGCCTCTGTGCCATGACGCTGGCACCTGACCTGAGGCTTCCCTGAAAACGATTTGCGCTTTGCCCACTTCGCCTCCTGGCACTGGACGCGGATGGACAGGCCTGGCAGCGGGGAGCAGCAGGGACGCTCCCCATTCTTGGTAACCTCAGCTTATCATGACAAACAGGTTGGCTGAGGTGGCCTGCCAGCACCTTGCTTCCTGTTGTCACTTGTGCTCTTTGGAGGTGATCCTGCCGTGGCAGAGCCCTGGTTTGGACAGGAAAGCTGGCACTTGCTGAGTCTTCCCGTGTGCCAGGTGCTGCTCTGAGCCAGGGCGTGGCAGGCAGGCTACACACCCGGGGTGAGTCCTACGTTTGTATGAGCCCCTGTTTGCAGGGTCCGTGAGCTAAGAATGTATTCTCCATTTTAAATAATTCTTTAAATACCTCCATAATAGCCTTGAATTTTGCTCCTCAGCCCACAAGTCTGAAATATTTACTATCTAGCCTTTTAAAAAAACAGTTTCTAATCCCTGCTCAAAGTTTTAACATGGATGAACTCCTAATCCTCACAATAACCTTACGAATAAGTAAGTTACTATTCCTCCCATTTTACCGATGAGGAAACAGAGGCACAGAGAAGTTAAGCGGTTTATTGAAAGTCAAATGGCTGGTAAATGGCGAAGTCAGGACTTGAACCCAGGCTGCTGGCTTCTGAGTTCCTTCTTAACACCAAACTACTTGCTGTTTTCACTAACTGGCTGTGTGACCTTGAAGAAGTCATTTCTCTGCCTCTGTTAAATGCGGTTAAAAAGGCACCAACCCCTGTCAGAGTTCTGACTTGGGGTGGGGGGCTTTGAAATCAGCAGACTGCAGGAAACCTGTGATGCCTTTTCTGCAGACCGTGCAAAGGTCTGGGTTTGTGCACAGTTCCATTTATTTGAGGAGAGAAGCCATCATCTTCCTCAGAAATGGATTCCATGACGCAAAACAGATTAGAACCACTGCACTAGCTTTTCTGGAAAGGCGGCTCCAGCTTTAACACTCCTTGATGTTATTGATTTGGGTTGTCATTTTTGTCCCTCCAATGTTATCCCTAGGTTGTGCCCAAATGTTATTTATTCCAGTTTTCTTTTTTATGTAAATGTTATCTATTATGTTCCGCTCTGCACCCTCAAAGTTCCACACACTCATCATTGAGAAAAATGAGAAAAAACAGGCATGCTTAAGGGCAAGTTGGGTTTTTCTATTGATGTATTCTGCAATTCTGGGTGAATAATCCATGTTAGTGAGAAGAACAGGAACTGTGCTTTATAATCCCTTATTGTAATTATTCATAGGATTCTACGCTATTTATTCAACAAATCTGTACTGAGCCCCCACCAGACGGTCCTTGCTGCATAGACCATGAGCTCCTCAGAGTTGGGGTTAGGCGCTATTTGCCTTTTACCCCCTCAGCCTGGCACAGGCCTGGCCCTTGGTGGGCACTCAGTAAGGGTTTGAAATGCATCACTGATGCCCGGCAGGCTGGAGAGATGGACGTATGAGAAATCAGCAGTGTGGGTGGGGAATGGGGCCGCCGGGGGCTGAGCAGGTGAGTTCCATTGGCTCCTGGTTGCCTCCCAATTGACACCGGCCCGTGATCCTAGAGATTTGAGGGCCGTCCTCATTTTCCCATCAGTCCTGGTGTGAAAGGTTATAGCTGAAGTTCAGCTGACAGAGCCAGGACTTCCCACATGAATCCAAAGACATGAGTCCAATTTCTTGCATCCCACTTAGGCCAGAGGAACAATGGGGGTTTTCTGGCACTTTGTCCAGACCCCAACCTCCCTACGTTAGAGAACAATGAAGTCTCCTCTCTGATGCCTGCTCATTCTCCCTGGACTCTTGAACTTTTCCTCTCTCCCCCTCCTCCTCCCCTCGACTTCCGTCCCACTGACAGCTAGTGACTCAACTGCTGAGAGTGGGAGTGGAGTGCAAGATCCTGAGCTCGTTCGCTCCCAGAGTGATGGGCCTGGGAGCAGCAGGAGATGAACAGCCACAGAGGCAGGGAAGAGCAGAAGGGCAACCACAGAGGAGGACAGGGCGGGGGTATGTGCGCCCGTGGGAAGGGCGGCACCGGAGCTGGGGAGAGAATCTCCTGCTGGGAAGAGCGGCAGGTTCTGTCCTCTCCAGCTTGGACCAGCCACTAACTTGTACTAGGCTGGACTTCCTTCACCTGCCCAGGGCTGATACTGCCTTGTCCGCTGCCCTAAAAGGGTGAGTTCAACCAAGACTACGTTGTTGGATGAAATAGAATCTCTATCATTACTTGGATTCTGTTGAGAGACTATTTTGATGCTTTGATTCGGCAGCTGGAGAAGAAAAAGAGATTGAGATGTGTCTTGAGCTTGTACACTAGTGAACTTGTACAAAAGTGTGGTGGAGTTTAAAACATTTGCGGTCAGGAAATTCACATGTCTGTAGCAGCATGGTGCAACAGAAAGAGCATAATCTCAGGAGCAGACAAAATGAATGTGAATTCCAGCTCTGCCATTCGCTGTCTATGTGTCTGGGGCAAGTGGCCTTTTTCCTGAGTTTCCTTATTTATAAAGTGAGAATAGCAGAAGCTATCCCATTTAGATGTTGCAAGGACAGAGATAACACATATTGAGCAGGTGGCCTATAATAAGCTCTCACTAAGCTATAGACAAGTATTGCCCAGAAACCATCTCTTTCTAGGAAAGAGGAATTAGTAGGTTAGGGACAGTTTGGGTTACGCACACCTTCCCAGGCAAAGGGTTAGAGAGGCGAGGGGACAGGAGCAAGCCCTCCTTCACAGCTTCCCAGGGCCCCTCTCCTGGCATCTCCTGAGATCGCCCTCACATGATGTCATTTGTTGAATGGGGCCACTGGCAGAAACAGTGCCACAGCTCAGGAGTGAGGCTGGCACAGGAGGAAGGATGGGGCCTAGGCATGCTTCCCCTGGAGAAAGGCAAAGAGCTGGCAGGGAGAGAGGAGGAGACCCCGGGACAGGCGAGCTGGCTTCCCACCTACGCCTGAGGGACCACTGAGTGGCAGGAGAGAAGCACCTACTCCTTACTTCTCCAAGGATGGAAATTCGGGTAAGTTTGTAACATTTACAGAGGCACAGGACTGCCCTAAATATGACGACGAACATCCTCGTAAAGTTAGCTGGGACTGGAACGGGTTGTCTCGTGGGTCAGGAGGGATGTTCGGTCATCCCAGGTAGTGCATAAGCACCTGTTTAGGATTTGGAGAAGGGATTCCTCTCTTTGGGTGGGAGACTGGAATAAATGGCCTCTAAGATCCTTTTCGATCATTCCAGCAAGCACCACTTGGACCAGGACTGCGCAGAAAGGTAGGCCACTGTGGGAGTGGCAGCAGGGACTTGAGACCTCTCACTACCTGCCCTCACCTCTGGAACAGCTGGAAGGGTTTAGAAACAGCAAACACCTTCACGCCCCTCCACCCGGTGGGTGTCACGCACCGCCTGGCCAGCTCTGGGAGAGGAGGCACCGGGACGGGACTCGTAAAGAGGGTGAGAAATGCGGCTGCCTCAGAAATGTGACAAGATTCCCCGCTCTCTCCTCATTTGTGGCCAAATCTCTCTGGACACTGATGGGCCCAAGAGCCAGTGAGATTAACTACAAAGTAGCTACGAAGTTGTTGGGGGTGTTATTGGCTTTTCCTTTACCGTAAAGCCCTTAAAAGAAGCCATCTGGGGTCGGCCCAGTGGCGCAGTGGTTAAGTTTGCATGGTCTGCTTCGGTGGCCCAGGAATCGCCGGTTCGGATCCCGGGTGCGGACATGGCAGCGCTCAGCAAGCCATGCTGTGGTAGGCGTCCCACATATAAAGTAGAGGAAGATGGGTATGGATGTTAGCTCAGGGCCAGTCTTCCTCAGCAAAAAGAGGAGGATTGGCGGCAGCTGTTAGCTCAGGGCTAATCTTCCTCAAAAAAAAAAAAAAAAAAAAAAACCAAAAAAGAAGCCACCTACCTGTAGAGGAAGAGAGCAGATGAGGAGCCTGTCTTGGTCTGCAGTTTGTGATGAGGAGATCAGGCCAAGAAGATGAGGAAGAGAAGGTCACAGACAGGAGACCCTGAAATGAAACCATGACCCACTTTAGGGGAAATGGCAGTCACTTCAAATCCTGATGAACTACAAAAACCAAGCAGAACCACAGACGTCACAGCCAACCTCTCCTAAAGTACCTAGCCTCCACCCAAATGAGCAAGAGCAAACAGAGAAACATATTGTCTTTCCAGAAGAGTGAAAAGATCAGACATTCCATTCCCTAGGCAGCCGGGACCCAAACCCCACCCCATTTACCAACCCCACGTCTGTGACCTACTCTCGCTCACTCAGGACTCCAGCAAGAGACTAAACTGTGTCATGGAAAGTGTGGGTGTTCGTGTCACCAGACCTGGGCTCAACTCCCTCTATACTGATTTCTATCTGTGTGACCTTAAGCCTCAGTTTCCTCATCAGGTGAATGGGGACAAGAGGAATTGTTTTGCAGGGTTGCTGAGAGCATTATAGGGAATTTATTTATGAAGAGCATGGCACATATGTCAGTGATCAATATAAATGACAGTTCAAATAAATAATAGAAACTATGGCCAATGGAACAAAAGACAAGTAGAAGCAAAAGCAGAAACTTTACCCCCAAGTACTTCCTCCAAAACTTGAGGGATTGACTTGTTTTAGAATTTTGTTATAAACATTTTAATAACAGCAAAAAAGAAAATACAGAGAGCATACCTACCCCCTGGCTCTTTCGAATTCTAATATTTTGCAATACTTGGGTCACATTTTTAAAGAAATGAAATATTGAAGATACAGTTGTATACCCCTTGTCTATTCCATTTGTATAATTAAGGGAAAGAAAGAAAAATAAAAGAAACCCCTAGGAAGGTGAGAGGGCATGTAACCTCTTCACCCCTTCAGGCCTCTTCCATCTTTGCTAATCTGCAAGCACATCTGCAGTCAGCGGACCTGGATTCTCCCCTCCCCCCCCCCGCCCCGGCCTCGTGACCTGTAAACATGTGACCATGAGCGAGTCCTGCTCTCCTCCCAAGGCCTCTGTTTCCACATCTGTGAAGTAGGGATGACGATATCTTCCCTGCCTGCTCCCCGTGGGTGGAGCAGGGATTCCTGCAGGTGAGGGGCGTGGAAATGCTGAAGTACTATCTGTTTGTAGATAATCTCCGTATTCTGCCTCAGGGGGCAGGATGATAAGGGCCTAAGGCAGCCCCCCGCCTCACCGCCCATCTCCTTAGGCCTGAGCTTCAGCAATCCCCATGCTCACTAGCTTTGTGCAGAAGTCTTCAATGGTCTCAAAGCATCGGCACATTCCTGAGACAGCTGTAACAACGGCGAAGATTAATTCTCCGTGTATGCCAAACACTGTGTTGTGTATTTTATATTCTTTATCTTGAATTTATTAAAATAATTATTGATGGTAAGTATTTTTTCTCATTAATGAAACACAGTTTTATTTTTGTGTTTTGTTTTTATAAATCACACCTTTAAACATAAAACCACTGTGTTGGTATTGGTCTTATACCAAGGAAAAGCAGATAATCAACACCAGCTTAGAAAACAGAGTACAAGAATAGACGAAATATAAAGTTCAATGGGGGAAAAGCACGTTCTTAATAACAAGGCGGGAAATCATCCTTTTTGCAGACATTGGGGAAATGTTGGCATTATTACTTCATTTTATAATTAAAGAAATTGAGGCACAGAGTGATGAAGTAACTTGCTCAAAACCACACGGTGAGTGAGTGATGAAAAACCAGAATTTGAGGCAAAGTCTCACTAGATCCCAAGTCCATTTTCTTTCTTTCCTTTTTTTTTCTTTTTTCTTTCTTTCTTTCTTTTTAAGATTGGCACCTGAGCTAACAACTGTTGCCAGTCTTTTTTTTTTTCTCTGCTTTTTCTCCCCAAAGCCTCCCGGTTCATAGTTGTATATTTTTAGTTGTGGGTCCTTCTAGTTGTGGCATGTGGGCGCTGCCTCAGCGCGGCTTGGTGAGCGGTGCCGCGTCCGCGCCCAGGATCTGAACTGGTGAAACCCTGGGCTGCCGAAGCGGATCGTGCGAACTTAACCACTGGCCGTGGGCAGGGCCCTGTCCATTTTCTTTCAACCACCCAGCACTGCTCGTCTCCAGAGCCTCTATGGGCTCTTGGCCTCATCAGACCAAATCTCTCCTCCCTACAGCCGCAGGGCTGAGAGAAGTTAGGGATCATGTATGAAAGCAAAAATCACACTCAGGGTATCATTAGCCAGTCTTCCTTGAAACTGGGTGTTTGGAGGTGGTTAGGGTGGGGATAGAGGTGAGCACTGGGGTAGGTAATGGGAAGTGGATTAGGAGAGAAGTACTGGATCGACATGAACACTCAGAGAGTGCACTCATCCTGCGACACTCTGGGCACAGCCGCATGTTAATGACCCCGATAAACCCTGCTGAGTGCAGGATGGTGCTGGGCTACAGTGCTCAGGTGGCTCCTGCCCCCGAGGTACACTTGACAAGCCTGGGTCCATGGAATGCTCTTGTAAATATCTAAAGATTAAAAGTAAAAAAATATAGAGATAAAGCTAACACGTGATATTTTGCAGACCTAGGCAGGAAACGGACCAAGGGAGGGGGGAGAATCAGAGTGGGGGTTGTGCTCACTTCAAAACTCATCGTGGTGTTTGTGTGCCCGTTGGGGAAAGCCTGGCAGAACCACAGAATCGAAGGGTGTGGGGGGTCATCTCTGCTTCTCCCCATCTTCTACAGAGGATACCGAGGACTGGCTCCTTTGATCCCCTTCCTGCCACACGTCACATGGACGGGGCGGCAGACGTTTGCAGACTTCAGAGCACTGGCCCAGGGACGGCCCAGCCGTTCGCGGCTGTCCTCACTGAGCCGTCAGACACCGCCACACACGCTCCTCGGCCCAAGAACCTTTCCCCAGCAGCTGTCCTCTTGCCAGCCCGGGACCCACTAGAAAAGCAAGCGGCTGCCTCTGCCACTTGTAGAAGGTTGTGGCTACCTAGTCAGTAGCTGGAAATGTGACAAAATAGGATACTTAAAAACTAAAAATGCAGCCTGACATTTTTAGTGTCTTACAGTTTAAAAAGTTGTGGCACCTACCACTCATCTATTTAGATTTGATTCTTAGAATGACTTATGAAATAGAGAGACACTATTATCTCCATTTTAGAGGGGAAGAAAGAAGTCCAGAAAAGCTGGTGTTGCCATTCTGCTATGTGACAGGAATTAGGCAAGCACAGAGAAGGGTCACTCCCCTGAGTGCAACAGGGCCTATCAGGGAAGGCTTCCTGGAGGTGACCCAAGAGCTGAGTAGAAAAACACATTTATGCGCTAAATAGATGAAGGGGAGACTCCAGGTAGATGACAGTACAAAGGCTTGAGAACATAAGACTGGAGAGGCTGACAGGAGCAAAATGAAGATGATGATGATGGTGGGGACAGCAGCAAGCACCTGTCTATGCTTACTGAGTGCAGACACTGTTCTCAGTGGTTTAGCCACATTAATCCTCACGCCTACCTTGGTGACTTCATTATCCCCATTTTACAGATGAGGGAAAGAAGGCACAGAGGAGTTAAGTAGCTTGCCCAAGGTCATACGTGCTAACTTCAGAAGCGTGAACTTCACCCTGGGAGCAGGGAGGTCCACTCGGTGCTCGAAGGCTCTCAGCTGAGGGGAGGCGGGCAGAGCCTTGTGGTAGAGTGAACTGGGGGCTGGGGGGGGGGTGGGGGAAAGAACTGGAACCCGACTCGGCTATAGGTCCAAGGCCTGGACAGAGACAGCGGGCGTCGCGAGCAGAGGCGTCTTTCCGCCACGCCTGGCACTGGGGGCAAGAAACTGCCCCACACGTCTCTGCTTTCTTTACCTGTAAAGGCAGAGTAATGTATCTCCACCTACCCACTTCAGGGACTGCTTGAAAATTGATGGGCAGAGGCCTGGCTGGCTTCCATGTGTTAACCAGCACCTTGTCCTGCTGGTGTCCAGGACATGCTGAGCACGTCGTGTGCTCTGACGGAGGAGCTGGGGATAATTATAGCCTGCTGATCAGTGTTAATTTTACCTCAGCTTTGAAACCCTGGACTTTCTCAATGATTCAAAAAAGAGACTGCAACCCCTCCACGCCATTAAAGCAGCCACACAGCGGCAGATGAGCAACTTCCCACAGGCTCCCTTCTTTCATTATTTGCAGTGGTTCAAATACTTGTCTGGGACACAGAAAAGAAAGCAATGACTTGCTCTTTTAGAATCAAATTGTACAAAGAACTCCTTATAGTCTTGCTGGTTCTTTTTAAGAATTTGTTCCTTTTGTCTCCCTGTACCGAGTACATGCATAAACATTATGTCTGCGTGCGCGCGAAGGAGAGAAAAAGCGTTGGAGAGCTCTTCTAGCAAACTGGACACCAGGGAGTCACCCACCACACGGCAAGTGACAGACCTCTCCCTAACCTTGCTTCAGATTCGGCCCCACTCCGTTTCCATAAACTTCATTTAAGGTCTCAGAACAGCCAGCACAGTACTAAAGACCCCGCCAAGGAATCTGAGGAAACTGACGGCCAGGCCACTTTAAGCCCCTGGGCCTCAAGGGCATCACCCATGACTTGGGTCTGAGAGAGAGTCCGTACCCGTCAGGGTGGCGTGAGGATGACATCACGTTCGTGAACTACATATATGTACTGAGAGAAGCAGGGAAAGCGGCGAGGGAGTGAAAGAACCTGAAGCGAGGGCAGGGGTTGGGAGAGGAACAGGGAAAGGGGTTGGGGGCGGAGAGGGGAGAACAGCGCGACAGTCCGGCGCCGCACTTTTCAATGAAATTCCTGAGAATTCCAGCCCCGCGAGCGGCCGGGACGCCCAGGTCCAGGGCTGGAGGCCGCGCGGGTGGCGGTCCCCGGCGGGTGGGGCCGGGCGGGGCCCCCGCAGCCCGCAGGTGAGTATCGGTTTTCGTCGCCGGGGCTTTCGGTCCGAGGGGGCGGGAGCAGCCTCCGCTGCCCCGATCCTATCGCGGCGGCGCAGGGCGGGCCGGCGGGCCGTGGGACCCGGCCGGGGGCGGCATGTGTCACCCAAATACCGGCGGGTGAGTCGGCGGCCGAACCAGCCCGGCAGGTCGGGCGGAGTATAAGAGCGGGAGGGAGCGGCCGGCGGCAGACGCCGGAGCCCGTGCGAGACGGCGAGCCGAGCCAGCAGAGCCCCCGCGCCGCGCACGCTCCTCGGCCCACCATGGCCCGGGGCCCCGGCCTCGCGCTGCCGGCGCCACCGCTGCCGCTGCTGCTGCTGCTCCTGGCGGCGCTGGCCGGCCCCGCCGCCGCGCAGGACAACTGCACGTGCCCCACCAACAAGATGACCGTGTGCGCGCGGGACGGCCCGGGCGGCCGCTGCCGATGCCGCGCGCTCGGCTCGGGCTTCGAGGTGGACTGCTCCACGCTCACCTCCAAGTGCCTGCTGCTCAAGGCGCGCGTGAGCGCCCCCAAGGCCGGCCGCGCGCTGGTGCGGCCGAGCGAGCACGCGCTCCTGGACAACGACGGCCTCTATGACCCCGACTGCGACCCCGACGGCCGCTTCAAGGCCCGCCAGTGCAACCAGACGGCGGTGTGCTGGTGCGTGAACTCGGTGGGCGTGCGCCGCACCGACAAGGGCGACCTGAGCCTGCGCTGCGACGAGCTGGTGCGCACGCACCACATCCTCATCGACCTGCACCAGGGCCCGGCCGCTCGCGCCTTGGACCGCGCCGAGCTGGACGCCGAGCTGCGGCGGCTCTTCCGCGAGCGCTACCGCCTGCACCCGCGCTTCGTGGCGGCCGTGCACTACGAGCAGCCCACCATCCAGATCGAGCTGCAGCAGAACGCGTCGCAGATGGCCCCCGGCGACGTGGACATCGCCGACGCCGCCTACTACTTCGAGAGGGACGTCAAGGGCGAGTCGCTGTTCCCAGGCCGCCGCGGCCTCGACGTGCGCGTGCACGGCGAGCCCCTGCTCGTGGAGCGGACCCTCATCTACTACCTGGACGAGAAGCCCCCGCAGTTCTCCATGAAGCGCCTCACTGCCGGCCTCGTCGCCGTCATCGTGGTGGTCGTGGTGTCCCTCGTCGCCGGCGTGGCCGTCCTGGTGGTCAGCAACCGGAGGAAGTCGGGGAAGTACAAGAAGGTGGAGATCAAGGAACTGGGGGAGTTGAGAAAGGAACCCAGCGTGTAGGTACCGGCGGGGCAGGGGATGGGCGGGGTACCGGATTTCAGCATAGCCCAGACCCCACGGAGTCACGTTTCTTGATTCTTGGCCCAAAGGAGACGTTTCTCCTCCCAAGTTACTGCCTCTCCCCACCCCACCATGTTTAATAGATCCTGGTCTCCGGGTCATCCCTCTTAGGACTCGAAGGAAGCATTTCTAAAATTCCTTCCCTTTCGGTCCAAGAAGAAGCCCGCCTGGGAGAGTTAAGGAAGTTTGGCATAGGGTTATGTATAAGAATCAAGTGTCTGTATGACAACTCAGCATCGTTTGCAAGGGACGCAGTCGATGTTGAAGGCTTCAATGTGTTTGGGTGGGAAACAGCGCCTTTAACTGTTTTCGGCTTAAGTTATTCGATTAGCTCCACTTGTATGCCGGTCTCCCTGATGAGAAGAGGAGGTCGCCCTTGTAGTATTCTCATTCACCATCCTTCTCTTACCGCCCACGTACCCTTGTCATCGGGAAAGAAGGCTGTTTCAGCCGGCTGAACACATTTTAAATGTCTCTGAGGGCAGACTCTGCCCCTAAAACTCAGCGTCTATTCTTCAGCTCACCCTTGTTACAACTGATATTAGTAATGTTTCTTTTGTAAAATGTTTGTACATATGGTGTCTTTGATAATGCTGTTGTGACTTTTTTAAAAACACGAATTTAATAAAATATGGAAAAGGAACAAACCCAAAAGATGCACTTTGTGAAAACTTGCTGCAAATTTGTATCACTTTGGTCTCCCCTAATTTCCCACGACTCAGATTTCTTATTTCAAATTCTAACACTTTTTAGCAGGAATGGGCATTTCCTATGGTCGTTCTGCTGTTTCCTGAGATACTCTAACTGGCAAGTATAAACAGTGGTCTTCCTAAATAAGATTATTTGGAACCCTCACTCAGACTGCTGGAGCCTGGCTCTGAGGGGGGAAGCTGCTGTTGTTGGAAGGGGACCAGCCTTAGGTTGTCCCTAAACAAGAATTCTCCAGTGGAGGACAACTGGACCTTTGTTTGGGGAGCTGTGTCTCCTTTGAACCCCTCCTAATTGGAAGTAGGTAGTACTATTCTCATTTAGTCCTTGGCAGTTTACTTAATCCCAAGGTATTGGGGCTCCGAGGGAGCTTGAATGACTTTCCCAGTAGTTACATCGACCTGTAGAGGGCTCTCTGCTCCGGCTGCGTGTGTGCATGCGCACGCAGGTTGTTTTCCTAAAATTTACTAGTAATGTGCTTTAGACTTTTACTTCCTGTTAGCTGTAAACAATAGCATCTCGTCTCCTTCACGCTTATCTCCTCGTTTTCCCTTGCTGACTTTCATTTCCGTGCAGCAGAGGGTGTTAGGAGGTCACTGTGGGGTAGCCTACAGGTCAACAAGTTCCTGCATTGCTGGGAAATTGCTACAGCAGTGGGGTGGACAAAGGAGGGGGTGGTTGGTATCTCTGGCAGCAAATAGCTAGATCCAGGACTTCCCCGGGAGTCCATCTCATGTTCCTCTCCCGCCTCTCCTCTTCCTCTCCCGCCTCTCCTCTGCGGTCTGTGTCTACCCTTCAAGGCTAGGACACCAGGAAGAACTGGGGGGAGGTTGCCCTCAGCCGTGCCTGCGCAGCTTGGGCTTGTGGCTGGCAGGCCTGGGTGGAGTGGACACTATGATTGCCAGAAATCTCTATGTCTGGACTCACGCCTGCTGGGGAGGAGCTCCCGTAGGCCCCAAACGTCCTCTTGGGCTCAAATGGGGCTGAAGAGGAGAGAAGGTGGGCGTGGGCGGGCTCCCCAACAGTGGCTAGGAGGCTGAGGTGCCTGAGGTTTAATGGGGACCCTGACAGGCAGTGTGAGACTCCACTCCTGGCTCCCTTGGGGTTTCGCTTCCTGAGTCTCTGGAGTGCCTCTGCTAAAGGGACCTGGGTGGTCACCTCTGACCTAAGCCCTCATTTTACGGAGGAAAGGGCCAGTGACTTCCCAAGATTAATGTCTCTGTGGCCCAGCTGGAATCTCGATTCCTAGTCCAGTGTTCTTTTCACTACATTATATTGTCACTGTTTTTAAGAATCACTTCAAAAACGATCACTTGAGGGGCCAGCCCGGTGGCGCAGCGGTTAAGTGTGCACGTTCCATTTCTCAGCAGCCCGGGGTTCGCTGGTTCAGATCCCGGGTGTGGACATGGCACTGCTTGGCACGCCATGCTGTGGTAGGCGTCCCACATATAAAGTGGAGGAAGATGGGCACGGATGTTAGCTCAGGGCCAGGCTTCCTCAGCAAAAAAGAGGAGGACTGGCAGCAGTTAGCTCAGGGCTAATCTTCCTCGGAAAAATAATTTAAAAAAACGTCACTTGAATGCCTGGAAAGTAAACAGATTAAGGACTGAGTGGGCAGGTGAACAAAGGAAAAAGCCCTGAAGAAGTCCATTCGTTCTTCAGAATGTGGCTTCTGGAGAATTTCTCAATTTCTGAATTAATTCAGGACTGTGAGTCCTGACGCTTTATTGTACTAATTACTAGCTTGGAAAGCAGTTTCACACATAGCATCTTTGGGACATCGGCTTATTGG